>NC_140167.1:83885808-83930808 GCF_963971535.1 Notolepis coatsorum
ACCAGTGCTGGTTGAGAGAGGAGGGAGGAGAGAGACACTGAGGACACTAGTGAAATATAACGAGTGCTGGTTGAGAGAGGAGGGAGGAGAGAGACACTGAGGACACTAGTGAAATATAACCAGTGCTGGTTGAGAGAGAGGGAGGAGAGAGACACTGAGGACACTACTGAAATATAACCAGTGCTGGTTGAGAGAGGAGCAAGGAGAGAGACACTGAGGACACTAGTGAAATATAACGAGTGCTGGTTGAGAGAGGGAGGAGAGAGACACTGAGGACACTAGTGAAATATAACGAGTGCTGGTTGAGAGAGGAGGGAGGAGAGAGACACTGAGGACACTACTGAAATATAACGAGTGCTGGTTGAGAGAGGAGGGAGGAGAGAGACACTGAGGACACTAGTGAAATATAACGAGTGCTGGTTGAGAGAGGAGGGAGGAGAGAGACACTGAGGACACTACTGAAATATAACGAGTGCTGGTTGAGAGAGGAGGGAGGAGAGAGACACTGAGGACACTAGTGAAATATAACGAGTGCTGGTTGAGAGAGGAGGGAGGAGAGAGACACTGAGGACACTACTGAAATATAACGAGTGCTGGTTGAGAGAGGGAGGAGAGAGACACTGAGGACACTAGTGAAATATAACCAGTGCTGGTTGAGAGAGGAGGGAGGAGAGAGACACTGAGGACACTAGTGAAATATAACCAGTGCTGGTTGAGAGAGGAGGGAGGAGAGAGACACTGAGGACACTAGTGAAATATAACGAGTGCTGGTTGAGAGAGGAGCAAGGAGAGAGACACTGAGGACACTACTGAAATATAACCAGTGCTGGTTGAGAGAGCAAGGAGAGAGACACTGAGGACACTAGTGAAATATAACGAGTGCTGGTTGAGAGAGGGAGGAGAGAGACACTGAGGACACTACTGAAATATAACAAGTGCTGGTTGAGAGAGGAGGGAGGAGAGAGACACTGAGGACACTAGTGAAATATAACAAGTGCTGGTTGAGAGAGGAGCAAGGAGAGAGACACAGAGGACACTACTGAAATATAACGAGTGCTGGTTGAGAGAGGGAGGAGAGAGACACTGAGGACACTAGTGAAATATAACGAGTGCTGGTTGAGAGAGGAGCAAGGAGAGAGACACAGAGGACACTAGTGAAATATAACGAGTGCTGGTTGAGAGAGGAGCGAGGAGAGAGACACTGAGGACACTACTGAAATAGCGAGCCGTCTTATCAGCTACACACAAAGGACTATGTCGGAAGGCAAGGATATTTATGAAAGACGAGGAAGGTTTTCCTTGTTATTTTGAGTTTTAACGAGACGGAAGACGACAGTGTGAGTAATAGCACAGCTCCAGGGCAACGGAACTGCCCTGTGTAGGGGAGAGAAACGGACATATCCGGGGCGACGGAAGCTGCCCCGTTTAGGAGAGAGCGACGGACAGCTCTCTTGTATGATATTTCATAAAGACCCCGGTTGTGAAGTGAGTGACCCACCACCATCACCACCACCATCGCCACCATCACCACCACCACCACCACCATCACCACCACCATCATCATCATCATCACCACCACCACCACCAGCTAAGTACCTAGCTTAGCTTCAGCTTAGCCTAACCTGAAAAGAAATAAAGGAAGATGCCGGGACTCGGCTCTCCCACAGAATGTACTAATTGCTTGGAGATGAGAAAGAGGATTGTAGAGCTGGAGGCTCGGTTTTCTACCCTGTACCAAATACAGCAGGATGAGCAACTCATTGACTCTATTTATGAAGCTACTACAAATATAGCCAACAATACCATGATTGAGAACTGGCCTATGCTAGTAACTACAGAACAGCACCACCCAAAATACGGTCCTTGGCACAACCAAGGAGCTAGACCAAAGCAGTGGATCACCGTCAAGGATAAAAGGAGAAATAAACGATCCAGGACCTCACCCCCGGTACCGCCAGGAAATAGTTTCAACCTACTCTCGGAAACACGCATATCAACACCCAAGGCAAAGAGACATAGAAGCGTAGCTAACAACGCTAACGAAGAAAACAGCGAGCGTAACGGAGCTCACGCTAACGACGCTAATAGCAAGAATACCGGAGATCACGCTAACACTAGCGAAGCAAACAGCTGGCATGCCGGAGCTCACGCTAATGCTAGCGAAGCACACGCTAACGACGAGACGACGAGGAAAACAGAGCCACTAGCGACACGGCTGGCAAACACGACCCAGACCGAGCGAACGGCTAACAGCGAAGAGACTATCATGCGCCGAGAACGTTGCGGTAGCCAACGCCGAAGGTACGGGACCAGCGTTAACATGCCGGCTACTGAGAAGGCTAACAAGGCTTCACCAAGGCCACAGGACTGTGGAAAGAACCGGCAGACTAGGCCTAGCCCAAAAACAAACGGCCCCAAAACTGTTGGAAAGAAAAATGCTAACCTCACACAGAAAATAGACTGCATACTGATTGGAGATTCCATAACAAGGTATGTGGAGATGGCAAACACAGAAAATATCTGTCTAGACAATACAACTGTGAAAGAGCTAGCCGAAAAACTTCCAACACTAATCAGACCAGGAATAACAAAAATTGTCATTCACTCTGGATCGTTTGACATCCTGCGAAAGAAGACTGGCACAGAGACTTTGAAAGACGATTTCACACGTTTAATGAACACACTAGACAAACATCAGTCTGTGTACACAAACACTGATGTGTCCATCAGTGGACCAATTGCATGCTTTCGCAGAGGACAGGAAGCATTCAGTCGACTCCTAAATTTTAATTCATGGTTAGGGGCTGCATGTCTCGTACACGGCCTGAAATTCATTGACAACTTCAATGTTTTCTGGAATAACCCAGAACGTTTTCAAAGAAATGGCTTCTTCCCAAATCGCTTAGGTTCAAAGCTCCTATCAGCAAACATGCGTCATGCCTTGATGGCCTCCAAGAATATTAAGCTCATACCAGCACGAGAGATAGTCATGAAGGACACAATCTCACCACGAAGTACAGCACAAGACGTCCCCCCCCGTCCCCCCCCCCCCATATCACACAAGGCCATCTCGTCTGATCAAATGTCCCCGAAAGCACAGTGCAGTCAGTACGGTACAGTATAGCACAATTACCATGCCATCTCTCAAAACATACAAGTAATCATAACTAGCCAATGGCATGGTGAAAAATATACGCCACCAATGCGTTTACCTGCTATTAACCTCAGGGCCATCACGGTCAAACCAAAGCAGACCTCCTCTAAAGAAGTCCAACAAATAAAATTAGCTTTCCTAAATGTCAGATCACTGAATAATAAAACATTCTTAGTAAATGATCTAATTAAAGAAAATAACTTAGATTGCATCTGCCTAGTAGAGACATGGCTAAATAATGACACAGCTACATCAATAATGATAGAAGCTTGTCCACCAGACTATAACTTTTTTCAAATACCCAGAAAAAATAAAAGGGGCGGAGGAGTTGCAGCAATCTTCTCCTCAAAACTCTTGTTTAGAATCACAGAACTAGGCGAGTTCATGTCAATGGAATATCTTGCCATTGAACTAAAAACAGAATCAACTATTATTGTCACAATATACCGCCCGCCTAGACACTCACCAATATTTATACAGGAGCTCTCTGAACTGATCTCACTATGTGTTACCGGATATGATAAGGTGATCCTAAATGGAGACCTGAACATCCATTTTAATAAGAAAACAGACTCCAAAACTATGGAACTAAAAAATCTACTGGATAGCTTTGACCTAATACAGCATATAACAAATGCAACTCACCGGCTTGGGAATACACTAGACTTAGTTATAACAACAACTGGGCTAAGCATAACAAATATCTCAATAACTGAATTACCTCTCTCCGACCATCACTGTATATTTTTTGATACTCAAATAACCCTTACTAAAACAAAAAAAGAAATCATAGTTAAAAAGAGGCTCCTAAACGACAAAGCTGAATCAAAGTTCATTGATCTTATCAGACTACATGAACCACACAATCATGACAGCTCTCTAAATGAAATGGTAGAAAATCTCAATGATGCAATGTCATCTATATTAAATTCTGTCGCCCCATTAAAAACGAAAAAGAAGAAAACTAGAGCCTCGCCCTGGTTAAACTATAATACGGTCAACAAAGAAAAAAGGAAATGTCGTGCAGCGGAGCGAAAATGGAGAAAAACAAAAACCACCATATGCTGTGATATATACAAAGATGCTTTAACTGCTTATAATAAAACCATCCGCTTAGCAAGGAAAGATTACTTCTCTAAAATCATTACAGAAAATGCTGGAAACTCCAGAATCCTCTTTTCCACTATTAATGTACTACTCAACACTGCCCCTACACCTCCTCAGTCATCAACGGTTAAGTGTGAAGAACTTGCACTATTCTTTAACAACAAAATAACCTTGATCAGGGCCAGCATTACTCATGATGGAAATAAAGTTGATTGCGGCAAACCGTGCAATGTAACCATGAGAAGTTTCACATGCATCACATTAGATGTACTCTGCAAAACTGTCTCAGAATGTAACTCCTCCACCTCAGACATTGACCCTATACCTACAGCTTTCTTCAAACGGGTATTTAATAGTGTTTCAAGCCCTGTGCTAGATATCATAAACACTTCCCTTAGGACTGGTATTTTCCCGGATGCCTTTAAAACAGCAGTTGTAAAGCCATTACTAAAAAAACCTAACTTGGATAGTAATGAAATGGCAAATTATCGTCCAATATCCAACCTACCATTCATTAGTAAAGTACTTGAAAAGATAGTTTCAGTTCAAATAAATTCCTTTCTTGAAGAAAACAACATCTTAGAAGAATTTCAGTCAGGATTCAGAAAATATCATAGCACTGAAACTGCCCTCACCAAAATAATCAGTGACCTCAGACTAAACTCTGACGAGAATAAGATCTCCATCCTTATCCTGTTAGATCTCAGTGCAGCATTTGATACAATCGATCACGATATTCTAATCGATCGTCTTGAAAACCATGTCGGTTTCTCAGACCATGTGCTGGGCTGGTTTAAAACATACATCAGAGGGAGGAAATTCTATGTTAAACTAGGAGATCACATGTCTGATATATACGACAACAACTATGGAGTTGCACAAGGGAGTTGCTTAGGTCCTTTACTCTTCTCCCTTTACATGTTACCGCTGGGTGATATCATCAGAGAACATAATGTAGATTTCCATAGCTATGCGGATGATACACAACTGTACATATCTGCTGAATCAAATGATACAGCGATTAGCTCCATTACAGACTGCTTACTGGCAATAAATAAATGGATGAGTAAGAACTTCCTGAAACTAAACGAGAACAAAACTGAAATTCTAATTATCGGCTCCAAAACTAAAAAAGAAACATTAATAAAGAACCTGGGGGGACTAACCCCTTGGATCAAATCTGAGGTCACTAGTCTTGGGGTTATCATAGATTCAGAACTGAACTTCAATTCTCATATTAGCAAAGTGACGAAAACATCGTTCTTCCATCTCAGAAATATAGCAAAAGTACGACCATTTATTAATCAGAACGATGCTGAGAAGCTAATTCATGCATTCATATCTAGCCGGTTAGACTACTGTAATGCACTTTTCACAGGTCTCCCTAAGAAAACCACAGAGAGGCTTCAGCTAATCCAAAACTCTGCAGCCCGACTGCTAACTAGAACCAAAAGGAGAGAGCACATTAGTCCAGTCCTAGCCGCTTTACACTGGCTTCCTGTAACATTTAGAATTGACTTTAAGGTCCTTCTCCTTACATACAAAGCTCTAAATGGACAGGGACCTAGCTACATCGCCAACACTCTAATAAATTACACACCAGCAAGAACACTGCGATCATCAGCTGCTGGACTACTAGAGGCTCCCAGAAGCAGTCAAAAGAGGATCGGTAATGCAGCCTTTATCAACTATGCCCCAAAACTATGGAACAAACTACCCCAAAACATCAGGGAAGCCAACTCGCTAGACATCTTTAAAAGACAGCTTAAAACCTATCTCTTTGCTCAGGCATTTCACTGATAGATATCTGCTACCACCTAGTGGCAAGAGGAAACATCAGGGATATCCTGACACAACTTGTATTTATTCTTACCCTGCCTACTCTTTTACACTGCCTATCAAATTCATGTGTCGGTTATTGCACTTTTTACTTCTTACTGATGACTATTTTTAAACTGAATCATTTTAAACTATTCTTATTATTTGCTAGATCCAAATGTGAAACACTGAATCATTTTAAACTATTTTTACTATTTGTGTTACTGAAAACTGTAAGCGGAGAGCCTATTGGGATGCTAGATCCTAATGTGAAACACTGTGATTCTACCTGTCTATCTTTTTATGCTCGCTTATGCCTGTATTTTTTGCTGTTGTGAAGCACTTTGAACTGCAACCTCTGTATGAAAAGTGCTATACAAATAAAGTTATTATTATTATTATTATAACGAGTGCTGGTTGAGAGAGGAGCAAGGAGAGAGACACTGAGGACACTACTGAAATATAACGAGTGCTGTTTGAGAGAGGAGCAAGGAGAGAGACACTGAGGACACTAGTGAAATATAACGAGTGCTGGTTGAGAGAGGAGCAAGGAGAGAGACACTGAGGACACTACTGAAATATAACGAGTGCTGGTTGAGAGAGGGAGGAGAGAGACACTGAGGACACTACTGAAATATAACGAGTGCTGGTTGAGAGAGGAGCGAGGAGAGAGACACTGAGGACACTACTGAAATATAACGAGTGCTGGTTGAGAGAGGAGCGAGGAGAGAGACGCTGAGGACACTACTGAAATTGGTGTACTAATGGTGCAGACCCAGTGACTTACACCTGTGGCTCAGGGATTGTTGTTGTTGTTGTTGCTGTTGTGGTCATTGTTGTTGTTGCTCATTGCGTGCTGTGCATACAACATGCCTGTAATTGGACGTCTTATATAATGATTTAATGTATGTTAATCGACAGTATAGTCATGGTCTGCTTATGTGAAGAGCTATTGTCTACATGCACTGCACGTCATACAGGGGGCTGCTTGTATGTGTTGTCTAATGCAGTGTGCAATAGCAGTGTGTGTGTGGTCTACTGTCATCTGAAGGGCCATTATCTTGAAGTACTGTATGTAATGTGGTAGACCATGGGGCTGGAGTGATATAATTGTGTGTGTGTGTGTGTGTGTGTGTGTGCGTGTGCGTGTGCGTGTGCGTGTGTGTGTGTGTGTGTGTGTGTGTGTGTGTGTGTGGCTTAAGAGCTATTACAATTAAAGCACTGGATGTAACCCAATGTGGTATAACTGCAACATTGTGTGTGCACGTGCGTGCATCTCACCACACATGTGGCTAGACATGTTACATATATGAATTAGAGCATGATAGAGATGGGAGATGAATAGGAAATAGGGGGATATATATATATATATAGAGAGAGAGAGAGAGAGAGAGAGAGAGAGAGAGAGAGAGATAGAGAGAGAGAGAGAGAGAGAGAGAGAGATAGATCAGAGGGAGATATATAAACAGAAAGAGAGAGAGACATGCTTACAGTATGGTAGATGAATAAAAAGACGGACATAGTGGGAGAGAAGGAATTCTGTACAGAGAGGGGGGGTGAGAGAAGGATATATGGGGAAAAAACAAGAGAGATAGATAGGTGTGTGTGTCATGTGTGTGTGTGTAATGTATGTGTGTGTGCGTGTGTGTGTGTGTAATGTATGTGTGTGTGTGTGTGTGTGTGTGTGTGTGTGTGTGTGTGTGTGTGTGTGTGTGTGTGTGTGTGTGTGTGTGTGTGTGTGTGTAATGTGTGTGTGTAATGTATGCGTGTGTGTCACATGTATGATGTATGCCTGCCTCAGTGGATCAAGGCTTCAGCTCAAAGTCAACTTGTCCTCGTTAGGGGATAATTACACACACACACATCAGACACGTGTGCATAATATTTAGTCAGACACGTCAGACATATGCATGTGCACATATATATTTCCCCACACACATCAGACACACTCATATACGTGCACTCACTTTCATATATAATCACGTGCACACACACACACACACACACAGCTCCATATTACCCATCAAAGCCAGCTTAATTAATTCTGCTGATACAGCTTAGTCGCTTAATTCACCACCCTTCGGTGTAACTGTGTGTGTGTGTGTGTGTGTGTGTGTGTGTGTGTGTGTGTGTGTGTGTGTGTGTGTGTGTGTGTGTGTGTGTGTGTGTGTGTGTGTGTACATACACCGGTGTGTATACTATTAGCTGTACTGTGTGTATGTTTGTGACTGTGTGTGTATGTATGTGCGCACACCTATACGCCTTGGTGCAGTGTGTGTGTGTGTGTGTGTGTGTGTGTGTGTGTGTGTGTGTGTGTGTGCGTGCGCGCACACACATATAAGCCTTGGTGCAGTGTGTGAGTGTGTACTATAATAATAATAACAATAATAATAATAATAATAACTTATTTATATAGCACCTTTCATACATGGATTGCAGCTCAAGGTGCTTCACAGCAAATAGCATGGAATGAACATAGGCATAACATTAGCATACAGTTGACAGAATAAAAGCAATGCATAAAGTGCAGACATAAGAATAGGTGTAAAACACAATAAAAGTAGTGCACTGTAGAAAGTGCAGACATGAGAATAGGCATAAAATATGCATGTGATTGTGTGTACTGTTAGCTGTACTGTGTGTGTGTGCGAGAGAGAGAGAGAGAGAGAGAGAGAGAGAGAGAGAGAGAGAGAGAGAGAGAGAGAAGAGAGAGAAAGAGAGAGAGATTGTGTGAGCAGTGTACACCTATAAGCCTTTGTGCAGAAATCACCAAGATAATTAACATGCTAATGAGCGTGGCTGTGGACCTGTGTGTGTGTGTATGTACATGCTTGCTGACCATGTATTTTTGCAGCATTTAAACAGAAAAGGAGTCGTGTGCCCGTGCAGCTGAGCGTGGACTGGCCTCCATGCTGTTGCACCGCTGGCACAAGGGTTTGATGTTTCCCTAAAGGCCCATTTCAACTTTTAAGATCCAATTTGAAGTGAATATGCTGCTTTAGCAAAGTATTAAAAAGAAGACCGAGGTGAATAGGGTTCAGGGATAGAGGGAGAGATATATACTGAGAGAGAGAGAGAGAGAGAGAGAGAGAGAGAGAGAGAGAGAGAGAGAGAGAGAGAGAGAGAGAGAGAGAGAGAGAGAGAGAGAGAGAGAGAGAGAAAGAGGGAGATATATAGAGAGAGCACGCTGTGAGTGGGGAAAAATAAGTGATTTAAGAAATGAGCAAAAGTATTAAAAGACTGGGTTGAATAGGGTTTACAGAAGAGAGAGATAGAGATGGAGAGAGAGAGAGCGCTGAGTGGGGGAAATACGTGATTTAAGAAATGAGTAGAAGATGAGGGCAGAGGAGATGTGGAGAAAATAAATGGAGAATAAGTCCAAAGTGGTATGTTGAGGTGAGAGGGTGGTGGTGGGCTAATGGTAGTACATTTTTTTTTTTTTTTTTTTACAATAAAATGTCATACAAATCTTAGTCAAACCTTTAGTATTATGGATATTAAACATGCTGGCAGAGTACATGCATCCATGTTGTCGTGAACATTTTAATTAAATAAAGAAATTCCCTATCCATAGTCGCCGTGGGAAGAGATAAAATAAAAAATAAAATCTGTGCACGGAGACCAGCAACAATTTTTTCTAACAGAAACCCATTGGGGGGTGCGTCAGCTAGGTCGGGAGGTAACAGGGGGTGCACGGCCAAAAAAGTTTGGGAACCGCTGCATTAGACGGTATGGGCTGAAGTTTGGTCTGATGAGTACTACCCCAGACTAAATGACAGTAATTGATATATTACTGCTATTGGTGGAGTCGACCCCGGGTTAGTTTCAGTGGGAGAACAACGTGTCACTGCTGAGAAAAGGACATGACACTAACCAGCGGTGCAAACAGGAAATAATAACGTGATTAAAGCCTGCGATCATTATTTCCTGACTACTAGAGGGCAGCGATGAGTCATTGTAAACAAATCATTGGCTCTCCTTCTCCCAAAAGCCTAGTCTTGTGCCTAGTTTTCGTGCATGGCTTACTAGATCTTTACTACAATTTTTGCATAACTTTCTTTTGGGCATTGCCTGGTTGTTAATTAAAGCAAGGTGAAAATGGCATAGATACCATGGTAATAGGTATAGAGCATATGGTAATAGAGAATTAAATACATGACCTACACACATAATACTGTTTTGACGGCACAATATTGATTCACTGAATTTTCTTCTTGAAATGCATATTATTATAATTTTTTTTTTGGTTCATTATTTAAATGTTTTGTTTTCATTCACGCCTGGAATGATGGGCACATCTCTGCCGTCACAATATTATTCATGAATATGCTTTGTTCTCTTTAATAGTCAGTAGAGAGAGGTCAATAGGTCATTCTGCACGACTGCATTTATTAGCAGGACAACATGAGGGGAATGCAATTGTACAGAAGAAGAAGAAACACACATGTGAGATGGGCGACCCACAGGAGCACACACACACAATGTCTCTCTGCACTTGAGTAAAAGCTAGGGCTGGGAGGTATACTGACTATTAAAGGAAAACTTCACCCAAGAATGAGGAAGAGACTGCACCTGAGACACATCACATGCTCAGGGCCCAGCATGTCGTGTTACTGCCCTTGGCCACTGTGTGTGCACTTCTGCTCTCAGACACTATCGCCATTTCACTCGTTGTAGAAACGTCAGCTTCCCCATCAGGATATAAATTGAATCCGCGCTCGAGTGCGTCCTTATTAATACTGGAACACTGCAGACGGTCGTGCTCTCCGCCTGTAAAGAACCTCAGGGTGAATGTTGCTCCTTCACATCCTGCTACTTCAATCAACGAATTCCACCGACCACATTTCTCAAAATGAAGTCTGAATTTGAGGGCGATATCTCTCTCCCTCTCTCTCTTACGTTAATAGGCAGGACACATGTTGGACATCCAACCTTCTTTTTCTTCTCCTCTCCCTATTTCTCTTTTTTCTTTCTTTTACAAATATTTACTTTTATCGGTAACAAACAACCTTACGTATCACTCTCTGGGGAAATTAATTAGTGACACAATCCTTTTGTGTTCACTCCAAAATGTCTGTGATGTGTTCTTCCTCGCTGGGCTTGGAAGCAGAGGTGTGTTACACAGCCAGGGGGGGGAGAGAGATCAGCAGTCAGTAGCGTCCTTAGTGTCTCTCTCCTGTCCTCCTCTCTCAACCAGTACATATTATGCCTGTGGTGGGCAGAGGAGGCGGAGTATGCACACCAGTTGACAGTTGTCACAGCCAGCAGATACACCGAGATACACCACGATACACCACGATACACCACGATACACCGAGATACACCAAGATACACCAAGATACACCACGATACACCACGATACACCGAGATACACCAAGATACACCAAGATACACCGAGATACACCGAGATACACCGAGATACACCACGATACACCGAGATACACCAAGATACACCAAGATACACCACGATACACCAAGATACACCACGATACACCGAGATACACCACGATACACCGAGATACACCAAGATACACCAAGATACACCAAGATACACCACGATACACCAAGATACACCAAGATACACCACGATACACCGAGATACACCACGATACACCACGATACACCACGATACACCAAGATACACCACGATACACACGATACACCACGATACACCGAGATACACCGAGATACACCGAGATACACCAAGATACACCACGATACACCACGATACACCACGATACACCGAGATACACCGAGATACACCGAGATACACCGAGATACACCGAGATACACCAAGATACACCACGATACACCACGATACACCACGATACACCGAGATACACCACGATACACGAGATACACCGAGATACACCACGATACACCACGATACACCGAGATACACCAAGATACACCAAGATACACCACGATACACCGAGATACACCGAGATACACCGAGATACACCACGATACACCAAGATACACCGAGATACACCACGATACACCACGATACACCGAGATACACCGAGATACACCGAGATACACCAAGATACACCGAGATACACCACGATACACCACGATACACCAAGATACACCACGATACACCGAGATACACCAAGATACACCACGATACACCGAGATACACCACGATACACCAAGATACACCGAGATACACCACGATACACCGAGATACACCACGATACACCGAGATACACCACGATACACCAAGATACACCAAGATACACCAAGATACACCGATATACACCACGATACACCGAGATACACCACGATACACCGAGATACACCACGATACACCGAGATACACCACGATACACCGAGATACACCACGATACACCACGATACACCGAGATACACCACGATACACCGAGATACACCACGATACACCACGATACACCGAGATACACCACGATACACCACGATACACCACGATACACCAAGATACACCACGATACACCAAGATACACCACGATACACCACGATACACCACGATACACCGAGATACACCGAGATACACCGAGATACACAGAGATACACCGAGATACACCACGATACACCGAGATACACCGAGATACACCGAGATACACCGAGATACACCGAGATACACCGAGATACACCGAGATACACCAAGATACACCACGATACACCAAGATACACCACGATACACCAAGATACACCAAGATACACCACGATACACCAAGATACACCACGATACACCAAGATACACCACGATACACAAAGATACACAAAGATACACCAAGATACACCACGATACACCAAGATACACCAAGATACACCAAGATACACCAAGATACACCAAGATACACCACGATACACCAAGATACACCACGATACACCACGATACACCAAGATACACCACGATACACCGAGATACACCAAGATACACCACGATACACCGAGATACACCAAGATACACCACGATACACCACGATACACCAAGATACACCAAGATACACCACGATACACCACGATACACCGAGATACACCGAGATACACCACGATACACCACGATACACCAAGATACACCACGATACACCGAGATACACCAAGATACACCAAGATACACCAAGATACACCAAGATACACCACGATACACCACGATACACCACAATACACCACGACACACCAAGATACACCACGACACACCAAGATACACCACGACACACCACGATACACCAAGATACACCACGATACACCAAGATACACCACGATACACCAAGATACACCACGATACACCACGATACACCACGACACACCAAGATACACCACGACACACCAAGATACACCACGACACACCACGATACACCGAGATACACCGAGATACACCGATATAGACCGAGATACACCACGATACACCACGATACACCACGATACACCGAGATACACCACGATACACCGAGATACACCGAGATACACCGAGATACACCACGATACACCAAGATACACCACGATACACCAAGATACACCACGATACACCGAGATACACCGAGATACACCAAGATACACCAAGATACACCACGATACACCACGATACACCAAGATACACCAAGATACACCAAGATACACCGAGATACACCACGATACACCACAATACACCAAGATACACCAAGATACACCAAGATACACCACGATACACCAAGATACACCAAGATACACCACGATACACCAAGATACACCAAGATACACCAAGATACACCAAGATACACCACGATACACCAAGATACACCGAGATACACCACGATACACCACGATACACCAAGATACACCAAGATACACCACGATACACCACGATACACCAAGATACACCAAAATACACCAAGATACACCACGATACACCAAGATACACCACGACACACCACGACACACCAAGATACACCAAGATGCACCAAGATCCACCACGATTAGGGCTGCAACGATTAGTCGACATAATCGACAATGTCGATTATGAAAAATCGGCGACGAGAAATTGTTGCGTCGATTAGTCATAAATTTTTTTTAATTTTTTTTTTGTTTTTGTTTTTTGCACTACCTATCTTTGTGAAAGTGGCTTCTCAGCTCTGGTCCAGCCAGCTGAAGACCTCTTAGCTTAACATAACAGACCGACAGTAAGTTTGGGGGAACTAATGGGATAACTGGGGATGTTGTTTGGTCCTGACAAGAGTCTCAAAGCAACTCTGAGGTCATGCTCAATGTCCAATCTGTTCCTCTGCTCTGTCTTCAGCTGGACCAGAGCTGAGAAGCCACTTTCACAAAGATAGGTAGTGCAAAAAAAAAAAAAAAATCTTTTATTTTAATTTTTTTTAAAAAAAATTATATAATTGTTTTTCGATTAGTCGACTAATCGAAAAAATTATCGACAGATTAGTCGACGACCAAAATAGTCATTAGTTGCAGCCCTAACCACGATACACCAAGATACACCACGATACACCAAGATACACCAAGATACACCAAGATACACCACGATACACCAAGATCCACCAAGATTAGAGCTGCCGCGGTATCGGTATTACCGCGGTATCGCTGTTACATCATGCCCACCGCAGCGTTGGGCTGAATACCGGCATCACCGCTGTTTTTTATTATATTATTATTATTATTACGCTCTCGTTGGGCTTGCGGCTCTGCAGATATACCCTACTTCTCTGTCGAGATTCCAAGCGACCCTATTGGGTACCAGAAAAGTCACATGAAACACTGCAGACCACAGATTGGTCAGAAGAGATACGCGAAGAGCTTTTACTTCCTGAATCTCAGCCATGAGCCATTGATCAGAGCTCAGTCACAACACGGCTAATAGTACGTTAGCTCCCACCGGAGACCGGAGTGGATTGCCGTCGCTCCTCAGGGAACGAGGCATAATGATTTTACTGCAACGAAATGTTATAATAAAAGCCCTTCGTTCTATACACTTGTCTGATTGAAAACTTTATTAACAGACCGCAGAATGGGTACAACTCGGCACGCTCTGAGCAAAGAAAGGAACTTAGATATTAATTTAGTAACGCTTGCCTTGCTATGGTCCGGTAAATACGAACGTGTAACTATACTAACGTTAATGCCACAAATCGAATGCCTTTGTAATCATAAGTAGTAACGTTATAATAATAATAAGAAGAAAGGGTCGGGGGGGTAACCGGCGGGCGCGCCGCTACCACTCCTGCCCGCGACACCGAGTGAACGGCGCACGACCAGAGGGGAGACTTCGAATCCGTGTTTCACTTTTAATAACGAATGCGTGCTTGCCGAATCCCAAACAATATTCATGCTGCAAAGTCATCCTCTAAAGATAGACATTTAGACTAGAGGCAGGCTATATGCTATAAAGAGTAGACTACTACTAAAAAAAAAATGCATTCAAACTTTTTTTTTTTATTTTTTGTGTGCGTGCGGTAAAAACCGCGGCGGTAGGAAATATTTTGCAAATTTGTGCGGTAAGGAAATAATCAATACCGCGGCAGCTCTAACCAAGATACACCAAGATACACCACGATACACCGAGATACACCAAGATACACCACGATACACCACGACACACCGAGATACACCAAGATACACCAAGATACACCACGACACACCAAGATACACCACGATACACCACGATACACCAAGATACACCACGATACACCAAGATACACGAGATACACCACGACACACCGAGATACACCGAGATACACCGAGATACACCGAGATACACCGAGATACACCACGATACACTAAGATACACCACGATACACCACGATACACCGAGATACACCACGATACACCAAGATACACCGAGATACACCGAGATACACCGAGATACACCAAGATACACCACGGTACACCGAGATACACCGAGATACACCGAGATACACCAAGATACACCAAGATACACCACGATACACCACAATACACCGAGATACACCGAGATACACCGAGATACACCAAGATACACCGAGATACACCGAGATACACCAAGATACACCAAGATCCACCAAGATCCACCAAGATACACCAAGATACACCACGATACACCGAGATACACCGAGATACACCAAGATACACCAAGATACACCAAGATACACCACGATACACCAAGATACACCAAGATACACCACGATACACCACGATACACCACGATACACCGAGATACACCACGATACACCACGATACACCAAGATACACCACGATACACCGAGATACACCAAGATACACCAAGATACACCAAGATACACCAAGATACACCACGATACACCACGATACACCACAATACACCACGACACACCAAGATACACCACGACACACCAAGATACACCACGACACACCACGATACACCAAGATACACCACGATACACCAAGATACACCACGATACACCAAGATACACCACGATACACCACGATACACCACGACACACCAAGATACACCACGACACACCAAGATACACCACGACACACCACGATACACCGAGATACACCGAGATACACCGAGATAGACCGAGATACACCACGATACACCACGATACACCACGATACACCACGATACACCGAGATACACCGAGATACACCACGATACACCGAGATACACCGAGATACACCACGATACACCACGATACACCACGATACACCAAGATACACCAAGATACACCACGATACACCGAGATACACCGAGATACACCAAGATACACCAAGATACACCAAGATACACCACGATACACCACGATACACCAAGATACACCAAGATACACCAAGATACACCGAGATACACCACGATACACCACAATACACCAAGATACACCAAGATACACCAAGATACACCACGATACACCAAGATACACCAAGATACACCACGATACACCAAGATACACCAAGATACACCAAGATACACCAAGATACACCACGATACACCAAGATACACCGAGATACACCACGATACACCACGATACACCAAGATACACCAAGATACACCACGATACACCACGATACACCAAGATACACCAAAATACACCAAGATACACCACGATACACCAAGATACACCACGACACACCACGACACACCAAGATACACCAAGATGCACCAAGATCCACCACGATTAGGGCTGCAACGATTAGTCGACATAATCGACAATGTCGATTATGAAAAATCGGCGACGAGAAATTGTTGCGTCGATTAGTCATAAAAAAATTATAATTTTTTTTTTGTTTTTGTTTTTTGCACTACCTATCTTTGTGAAAGTGGCTTCTCAGCTCTGGTCCAGCCAGCTGAAGACCTCTTAGCTTAACATAACAGACCGACAGTAAGTTTGGGGGAACTAATGGGATAACTGGGGATGTTGTTTGGTCCTGACAAGAGTCTCAAAGCAACTCTGAGGTCATGCTCAATGTCCAATCTGTTCCTCTGCTCTGTCTTCAGCTGGACCAGAGCTGAGAAGCCACTTTCACAAAGATAGGTAGTGCAAAAAAAAATTAAAAATCTTTTATTTTAATTTTTTTTAAATTTTTTTATATAATTGTTTTTCGATTAGTCGACTAATCGAAAAAATTATCGACAGATTAGTCGACGACCAAAATAGTCATTAGTTGCAGCCCTAACCACGATACACCAAGATACACCACGATACACCAAGATACACCAAGATACACCAAGATACACCAAGATTAGAGCTGCCGCGGTATCGGTATTACCGCGGTATCGCTGTTACATCATGCCCACCGCAGCGTTGGGCTGAATACCGGCATCACCGCTGTTTTTTATTATATTATTATTATTATTACGCTCTCGTTGGGCTTGCGGCTCTGCAGATATACCCTACTTCTCTGTCGAGATTCCAAGCGACCCTATTGGGTACCAGAAAAGTCACATGAAACACTGCAGACCACAGATTGGTCAGAAGAGATACGCGAAGTGCTTTTACTTCCTGAATCTCAGCCATGAGCCATTGATCAGAGCTCAGTCACAACACGGCTAATAGTACGTTAGCTCCCACCGGAGACCGGAGTGGATTGCCGTCGCTCCTCAGGGAACGAGGCATAATGATTTTACTGCAACGAAATGTTATAATAAAAGCCCTTCGTTCTATACACTTGTCTGATTGAAAACTTTATTAACAGACCGCAGAATGGGTACAACTCGGCACGCTCTGAGCAAAGAAAGGAACTTAGATATTAATTTAGTAACGCTTGCCTTGCTATGGTCCGGTAAATACGAACGTGTAACTATACTAACGTTAATGCCACAAATCGAATGCCTTTGTAATCATAAGTAGTAACGTTATAATAATAATAAGAAGAAAGGGTCGGGGGGGTAACCGGCGGGCGCGCCGCTACCACTCCTGCCCGCGACACCGAGTGAACGGCGCACGACCAGAGGGGAGACTTCGAATCCGTGTTTCACTTTTAATAACGAATGCGTGCTTGCCGAATCCCAAACAATATTCATGCTGCAAAGTCATCCTCTAAAGATAGACATTTAGACTAGAGGCAGGCTATATGCTATAAAGAGTAGACTACTACTAAAAAAAAAATGCATTCAAACTTTTTTTTTTAATTTTTTGTGTGCGTGCGGTAAAAACCGCGGCGGTAGGAAATATTTTGCAAATTTGTGCGGTAAGGAAATAATCAATACCGCGGCAGCTCTAACCAAGATACACCAAGATACACCACGATACACCGAGATACACCAAGATACACCACGATACACCACGACACACCGAGATACACCGAGATACACCAAGATACACCAAGATACACCACGACACACCAAGATACACCACGATACACCACGATACACCAAGATACACCACGATACACCAAGATACACCGAGATACACCACGACACACCGAGATACACCGAGATACACCGAGATACACCGAGATACACCGAGATACACCACGATACACTAAGATACACCACGATACACCACGACACACCGAGATACACCACGATACACCAAGATACACCAAGATACACCGAGATACACCGAGATACACCAAGATACACCACGGTACACCGAGATACACCGAGATACACCGAGATACACCAAGATACACCAAGATACACCAAGATACACCACGATACACCACAATACACCGAGATACACCGAGATACACCGAGATACACCGAGATACACCAAGATACACCGAGATACACCACGATACACCAAGATACACCACGATACACCACGATACACCAAGATCCACCAAGATCCACCAAGATACACCAAGATACACCACGATACACCGAGATACACCGAGATACACCGAGATACACCAAGATACACCAAGATACACCAAGATACACCAAGATACACCGAGATACACCAAGATACACCACGATACACCAAGATACACCACGATACACCGAGATACACCAAGATACACCACGATACACCACGATACACCGAGATACACCAAGATACACCACGATACACCACGATACACCAAGATACACCAAGATACACCAAGATACACCACGATACATCGAGATACACCGAGATACACCAAGATACACCAAGATACACCGAGATACACCGAGATACACCGAGATACACCGAGATACACCGAGATACACCGAGATACACCGAGATACACCACGATACACCAAGATCCACCAAGATACACCAAGATACACCACGATACACCAAGATCCACCACGACACACCAAGATACACCGAGATACACCAAGATACACCAAGATACACCACGACACACCAAGATACACCGAGATACACCGAGATACACCGAGATACACCGAGATACACCGAGATACACAGAGATACACCACGATACACCGAGATACACCGAGATACACCGAGATACACCAAGATACATTAAGATACACCAAGATACACCGAGATACACCACGATACACCGAGATACACCAAGATACACCACGATACACCGAGATACACCACGATACATCGAGATACACCAAGATACACCACGATACACCAAGATACACCAAGATACACCGAGATACACCACGATACACCAAGATACACCGAGATACACCAAGATACACCGAGATACACCAAGATACACCAAGATACACCGAGATACACCGAGATACACCGAGATACACCAAGATACACCACGACACACCAAGATACACCAAGATACACCACGATACACCAAGATACACCGAGATACACCAAGATACACCGAGATACACCGAGATACACCAAGATACACTAAGATACACCACGACACACCAAGATACACCAAGATACACCGAGATACACCGAGATACACCAAGATACACCGAGATACACCAAGATACACCAAGATACACCGAGATACACCAAGATACACCAAGATACACCACGATACACCAAGATACACCAAGATACACCAAGATACACCAAGATACACCACGATACACCAAGATACACCACGACACACCACGATACACCAAGATCCACCACGATACACCACGACACACCAAGATACACCGAGATACACCACGATACACCAAGATACACCAAGATACACCAAGATACACCAAGATACACCACGATACAGCAAGATACACCGAGATACACCACGATACACCACGATACACCACGATACACCAAGATACACCACGATACACCAAGATACACCAAGATACACCAAGATACACCGAGATACACCAAGATACACCAAGATACACCGAGATACACCAAGATACACCAAGATACACCACGATACACCGAGATACACCGAGATACACCAAGATACACCAAGATACACCACGATACAGCAAGATACACCGAGATACACCGAGATACACCACGATACACCAAGATACACCAAGATACACCACGAAACACCAAGATACACCAAGATACACCAAGATACACCGAGATACACCAAGATACACCAAGATACACCGAGATACACCACGATACACCAAGATACACCAAGATACACCACGATACACCGAGATACACCGAGATACACCAAGATACACCAAGATACACCAAGATACACCACGATACACCAAGATACACCGAGATACACCGAGATACACCACGATACACCAAGATACACCGAGATACACCGAGATACACCAAGATACACCAAGATACACCAAGATACACCAAGATACACCGAGATACACCAAGATACACCACGATACACCAAGATACACCAAGATACACCACGATACACCAAGATACACCAAGATACACCACGATACACCAAGATACACCGAGATACACCAAGATACACCAAGATACACCACGATACACCAAGATACACCGAGATACACCAAGATACACCAAGATACACCAAGATACACCACGATACACCGAGATACACCAAGATACACCACGATACACCAAGATACACCAAGATACACCAAGATACACCACGATACACCAAGATCCACCACGATACACCACGATACACCACGATACACCACGATACACCAAGATCCACCACGATACACCAAGATACACCACGATACACCAAGATACACCACGATACACCAAGATCCACCACGATAGGGACCAGGGACCTGGGCTTGAACTATGACCTCTGCCAGTGGGTCCTGGACTTCCTGACGGGCAGACCCCAGGTGGTGAGAGCAGGCAACTGCACCTCCTCATCCATCACTCTCAACATAGGGGCCCCCCAGGGCTGTGTTCTGAGTCCCCTCCTCTACTCCCTGTACACACACGACTGTGTGGCTCAGCGGAGTAGCAATACAATCATCAAATTTTCTGACGACACAGTGGTGGTGGGCCTGATCTCTGCCAACGACGAGAGGGCCTACCTGGAAGAGGTCAAGGTCCTGGCGGGATGGTGCCAGGAAAACAGCCTCTCCCTGAACGTCAGCAAAACAAAGGCGATGATTGTGGACTTCAGGAGGTCGGGGGTCAAGGACTACAGCCCCCTCAGCATCGACGGGGCACCGGTTGAGAGAGTCAACAGCTTTAAGTACCTCGGAGCCTACATATCCGAGGACTTGACATGGACCACACACATTGACAGTGTTGTGAAGAAGGCACGACAACGCCTCTACTTCCTCAGGCGCCTAAGGAAGTTCCAGGTCAGTCAGAAGATCCTTAAGAACTTCTACTCATGTACAATAGAGAGCATCCTGACTGGCAACATCACCTCCTGGTTTGGGAATAGCACTGCACAAGACCGAAGCAGACTACAAAGAGTGACACGTTCAGCCGAACGCACAATTGGAGGGGGGCTCCCCACCCTCCAGAACATTTACAACAAGCGTTGCAGGGGCAAGGCTAAGAGAATCATTAAAGACTCCAGTCACCCGAACAACTGCCTCTTTGAACTGCTGCGGTCAGGCAAGCGATACCGGAGTCTCAAGGCGAGCACAGAAAGACTCAGAAGAAGCTTCTATCCCCAGGCCATCAGGCTGCTAAACGAACAATGAACACTACACAACAACAACCATCAAACGCACATAGCACACACATCCACACGCACACACTCACTTTAAACAAACACACTGTAGCACCCACTCCCCACACTTTATATTTATTGATGAAGGATTGCACTACAACTCGTACACCTTACTGTAAATTGTACCTAAATTGTACCTCATCCCATTTCTGCTTTGCACTATATAGTACTGTACATTAGTACACTGCATAGTATTGTATATTATATGGTAACTCAGTTACATCTATTCTGCATCGAACATTGTACATATGTCTATACTGAACACTGTGACCTAATTTTCTACTTTTCTACTTCTAAATTACATGCTATACTATGTTATTTGATACTATCTTGTCTAGCACAGTCTCTGGAGCGTAACAGTAAGAAGCATTTTGTATGAAAGTATTCTGTACTTCTGTATGACAACTATTAAAGAAACTTGAAACTTGAACTTGATACACCACGATACACCAAGATACACCAAGATACACCACGATACACCAAGATACACCACGATACACCAAGATACACCACGATACACCAAGATACACCACGATACACCAAGATACACCACGATACACCACGATACACCACAATACACCACGATACACCACGATACACCGAGATACACCACGATACACCACGATACACCGAGATACACCGAGATACACCACGATACACCACGATACACCAAGATACACCAAGATACACCAAGATACACCAAGATACACCACGATACACCAAGATACACCACGATACACCACGATACACCGAGATACACCACGATACACCACGATACACCACGATACACCGAGATACACCAAGATACACCACGATACACCGAGATACACCAAGATACACAGAGATACACCACGATACACCACGATACACCACGATACACCACGATACACCACGACACACCACGATACACCAAGATACACCATGATACACCACGACACACCACGATACACCACGATACACCAAGATACACCACGATACACCACGATACACCAAGATCCACCAAGATACACCAAGATACACCAAGATACACCAAGATACACCACGATACACCAAGATACACCACGATACACCAAGATACACCACGATACACCACGATACACCGAGATACACCGAGATACACCGAGATACACCAAGATACACCACGATACACCAAGATACACCACGATACACCACGATACACCAAGATCCACCAAGATACACCACGATACACCACGATACACCAAGATACACCAAGATACACCAAGATACACCAAGATACACCAAGATACACCAAGATACACCAAGATACACCACGATACACCACGATACACCAAGATACACCACGATACACCAAGATACACCAAGATACACCAAGATACACCAAGATACACCACGATACACCAAGATACACCAAGATACACCACGATACACCACGATACACCACGATACACCACGATACACCACGATACACCACGATACACCGAGATACACCAAGATACACCACGATACACCGAGATACACCAAGATACACAGAGATACACCACGATACACCACGATACACCAAGATCCACCACGACACACCACGACACACCACGATACACCAAGATACACCACGATACACCACGACACACCACGATACACCACGATACACCAAGATACACCACGATACACCACGATACACCAAGATACACCAAGATACACCAAGATACACCAAGATCCACCACGATACACCAAGATACACCACGATACACCAAGATACACCACGATACACCACGATACACCGAGATACACCGAGATACACCGAGATACACCAAGATACACCACGATACACCAAGATACACCACGATACACCACGATACACCAAGATCCACCAAGATACACCACGATACACCACGATACACCAAGATACACCAAGATACACCACGATCCACCAAGATACACCAAGATACACCAAGATACACCAAGATACACCAAGATACACCAAGATACACCACGATACACCACGATACACCACGATACACCGAGATACACCGAGATACACCAAGATACACCAAGATACACCACGATACACCGAGATACACCAAGATGCACCAAGATCCACCACGATTAGGGCTGCAATGATTAGTCGTCGATTATGAAAAATCGTCGACGAGAAATTGTTGCGTCGATTAGTCATAAAAAAATTATTTTTATTTTTTTTTTGCACTACCTATCTTTGTGAAAGTGGCTTCTCAGCTCTGGTCCAGCCAGCTGAAGACTTCTTAGCTTAACATAACAGACCGACAGTAAGTTTGGGGGAACTAATGGGATAACTGGGGATGTTGTTTGGTCCTGACAAGAGTCTCAAAGCAACTCTGAGGTCATGCTCAATGTCCAATCTGTTCCTCTGCTCTGTCTTCAGCTGGACCAGAGCTGACAAGCCACTTTCACAAAGATAGGTAGTGCAAAAAATAAAAAAAAATAAAATTATATAATTGTTTTTCGATTAGTCGACTAATCGGAAAAATTATCGACAGATTAGTCGACGACCAAAATAGTCATTAGTTGCAGCCCTAACCACGATCCACCACGATCCACCACGATACACCAAGATACACCGCGATACACCAAGATCCACCAAGATCCACCAAGATACACCGAGATACACCACGATCCACCACGATACACCAAGATACACCAAGATACACCACGATACACCACGATACACCACGATACACCACGATACACCAAGATCCACCAAGATCCACCAAGATCCACCTAGATCCACCACGATACACCAGATCCTCCACTAACTCTCAGAGGTGACAGCAGCGTTTACATCACCAGGACCACATGGTCCATATAAACACATCAGGGGAGATTGATAAGACAGAGAGCTGATGAATGTTATTCAGCATCATATTGTGAACATTACTGTCCATGCTGGCATTTATATGTGGACTAGGAGATCTACCGTGGCTTTTACCTCATAGAACAACATTGTCATTTGTTTTGTTTGACAATTATGTGCCCGCTTGATGCTGGCTGACAGATTACACTCCACCCTGGCAATGATGTGTCAAGTGTTGCACTGAGCACTCTCAGCAGGGCGTGCACAGACAATTTGGGGGGCAGGTGCTCAAGGGGGGCATGCAGGGTGCTTTCAAAATAGATAAGGTCTATGTTTTGCGTGGATACTAGTATACATTTCCGTGTTCATATTTTCCGTGGATACTAGTATACATTTTTACGTCTTCATATATATATACAGACTGGCTGTAGTAGTGTGGTAGTGAAAAGTTAACCTTCTGTAGTGTGGTAGTGAAAGGGTTAAAGATTCAAGTCTTCTGTGGATCCGACTACCAAATCGGACAACGTATGAAGTATATCACGTCATACGTACCATATGCATACTGCACCTGTGTATACTGTATACTTACTTACTCATGGCATATATTTAGATTATAGAGTATATTGTAACAATATTTATTGTAATGCAAATATAACTGAGAGGGCATACAGACCCTCATCTGCACCTTGATTTACACTGCCTACTTGCTCATATGTGCATACTCAGAGTTAATACTATTGTTATATTGTTTACACTGCCCATTTGTATTTTTACTTTTCTACTGTACTATAATTTTATGACCTGTATCATGTCTTCTACTATTATCATGTACCTCCCCTCCACCCATGCTGCTATGATGCCTGAATTTCCCCAAGGGGATCAATAAAGGAATATCTTATCTTGTCTTATCTTAGTGATCTTTTCCCGATGTGATGATGTTTAATAGTGGCCCCTGCTGGACACGGGTGGCACTTCCTCAGTGTCGTCGATACATTTCCCATGAGTGTCTGTACTTTCTGGTTCATCTGTGAAGACTGTCTGCAGAAAGAATTATTTGTTTATAGGTGGCTGCATACTTGCTTTATTTTGTTACAAATAAATACCCCGCAATCTGTGGCCATGAAAAAATCACTAGAAATCTGACCAAGCTGTGAGTGTCAGCCCATTTGAAGCTATAGCAGAGGAAGTGAGAGGTGTGTCGAAACACCGGTGGTGTTAATTTGTTCTGTACACGCTCCAGAACTTACTCCATTACTAGAAAAAATACACATTGTCACTTTAATTTACAATAGCCGACACCTTTCCTCGCTAGCAGACTGACGATCGGGCGCACCGGGAGTTTTCCCGGTGGCCTGGCAGACTGGCATGGCCTGGCCCTGTCAGACTGGCAATGTTTTTTATTTTATTTATTTGTATATTATATTATTTTGTTGCCCGCAGTCAGGCCACTGAAAGCCGAAGCAGGCCACGGTCAGTATAAGTGTTTCTAGTTGCGCGGAGATGTGCTCTCTAATATACGTTGGTTCCGCAGGCAGGAATGAGTTAACTTGTCTGTTGTCACCCAGCGTGAGGCAGCGCAGTGCGCCTGCATGTCAGATTGGTGTTTGTAGCCAGATAACCCTCCGTGGAGCACTGCAAAAAAAAGGCACTAGTCAGAGATGGTGCTAAAAGTTTTTTTTTAGCAGTCCTTTTATCATCTGACTCGAAGAAGACTTGGAACTAGCGATTGAGACCAGGCATAAACTCATAAAGAAAGAAAGCATAAAGATTAAGAAATCGAGAAGTTGGGTCATTTTCCTATCGACTTGTATACAATCAGAATTATTTGTGCAGCTGTTGACTGTATAAATGGGCGAGTTATATACAAATGCACCCCCTGCAGTTATTATGAACAGTGAAATTAGCTATAGACAGTGTTGGTCGCTGTAATTAAACTAATTACAATTTTACTTTTTTCTTATTACTGCTCATTGAATAGTAAATTCCAGATGTTTGTTTTTTTTAGTTCAAGAGTTTTAAAAGAAAAGGATTTGCCCATCACCTTTCCACAGAGTTCACACACTAATATGAAGCACTCTTTTTTAAATAATGTTTGCTGTGATTTGAAGCTTTTCTACAGTTGCATGTTTTGTTTTTGTTTTTACTTTTTCCTGTTATACTTGCAGTTATGTAGGCAATGTTGAATTATATTATAGTGAACAAATAGGTAATGTCATATTAGCATTCCTACCCAAGAATAAATAAAGTTATCCAAAAACAAATTAATTTAATTCATTAATTTGTTTATTTCAATTGAGACACTAATGGAAACAAATAAAAAGATAAACATTTAAAATAAAACAGCAACATGTAAGAAACTTTGTAAACATTGTAAGGTCACTACGTCAGGGAGGAACTAATCACCTGTATCTGTTGGTTTTTAACGTGTTCTTTGTTGTCTTAACACACGGCGGCTCTGTAGCTACAACTTAAGCTAGAGAGAGACATTTCACACAAAGCTGACCACCTCTCCAAATAAGGCAAAAATTAATGTCAGACTTTTTTGGGAAGCCTCAACAAAAGAAGATTATGTGACCGCCACCACCTGGACATTGATGCGCTAATAAGACCTTCATCAGCGCCAACCCGGAGAGAAAGGCCACATTTGGAGTTGGAGATGAAGTTGTGGGATGCATGCAGCAGGCGCGGCGCATCTAAGGTAAGGGACAATATATAATGTTGTCGTTTAAAACTGCCGTCGTGCAGCATCAGGCATTGGGCTGTGTAGACACTTTCTTCGTCTGTTAACTTACCATGGTGATTGATCTGATCTGTGGTCTGTGCTGCCCTGCTAAACTGTGAGTTGTTCAGCAAACTTAACAGTCGAGTCATTCCTGCTCGTTAATTTGCGCCCCCCCCTCCCTTTTCGTTTTATTTCCCCCCCCTCAGCATCCCGTTATAAATGCATTCCGCGGCTATGATTATATTCTGTTGGCCTGGCCTGGCCTGGCCTGCCTGAGTCAAATTCCCGGTAGGAATTATGGTCCCAGTCCGCGACTGCCTTTCATCATCAGCGAATAGCATGTTGTCTTTGCTCACTAGATAACAACTATGAGTAGGTTATTTAATCCAATTTCCCCCCTCACTATCTCCTCCTCTCCCACCATAGTAATTTTCTCTTCCTCCCTGCCTTCTATCATCTCTCCCCTACAAGGATGGTGTCTTGTTCCCACACGTAGTGTTTTTTTTGTTGTCTTTTTTTGTATTTGTATTTGCCTTACAATTCCTATCTACAAACTATTGTCATCATTGCACGTCCCTCCCTCTCTCCATCTCTCTATATAGCTATCTCTCTATCCCCCCTTATCTCTTCCTCATTCTCTCTCCCCCTCCTCTCTCTCCCCTCATTGCTTCCCGTCGCTCTCACACCGTCCACCAACCAGGGAAATTGCTTGTTTGTTTTGACATGCTGACAAATGTTCTATTTACCTTGCAATTCCTCCCTACAAACTACTGTCATCATTACATCTATCTCCCCCCTCTCTACCCCCTACCCAGCACCATCTACCAAACAGAGAAATGGTTTTGTTTTGTTTTGACATTCTGACAAATGTTGTATTTGCCTTACAATTCATCCCTATTGAATTACACATTACATTACACCCGCCCTCTCTCTCCCCACCCCATGTATACTGTAGATATATATCTCTACATCTTCCATATGACATTATTAACATCAATATCTTCCACCAACCTCTCTCCCTATATCCCTCATTCTCACCGTCATTTAATCTGCCACCCTCCTCTTTCTCTCCCTCTGTTTTCAATTACAGCAAAGACAGAAATGGTCTCTGCGCCCCAAGGATCGATGATCACAAAAACTTGTGCTTTTCATCTCCGGTTAAGGGGAGGCTTAGGACAACGGTCTCTGTCGAGGTTAAATGTGGAGTCAGTGATTCTGGAGAAAGCATGTCGATATTCTGTTTTTGTTCCAGATTCACCGTCCCTCTTGCTCCCGCGATGGCAGGGTTACCGGTTTGTTTACATTTGGATCACAGATTGAACAAAAAGAGATACTGTATTACTTCCAGTGCATATCAAACCCAACGACAATACATTTAAGAGGTATTAATGCATGTGGAAAACTCAAACGTTTCAGATTTGTCGATTAAATCAACTAATAGATGGGTCAAGAAATCCTTAGTCTAATCTAATCTAACTAATCCTTAAATAGTTAGTCGACTAAGACTTTTTAGACGAGGACAGCCCAAGCTAATCCGTCTCTCCCTCCCTCTCTATTTCCATTCATCCTTCCATCCCTCTCTTTCCACTGTCTGCTTATCAACTGAGGTGACAACCTTTCCAGTTGGTTTCTTGTCACCCCTGGCTAGGGATGGGAATCGAAAACCGGTTCCCGTTGGGAGCCGGTTCCTAATTGTCCGAATCCTGGAATCGCATGCCTCAGTGACTATCGATTCCTGTTATCGCTGCCAGGTTTTTCAGACAGTTGCACATTTTAAAACAATAACGTTAGCGCCAGCATGCAGCCATAGAGCAGACTATTTGATTCCTTAACTCAGTGCTTCTCAAACTTTTTCTGTCAGGCCCCCCTTTGGCGGACCAAAATATTTTGGGCCCCCCCCCCCCCCTCGCCCCAACAAAATAGTCATGAAATGGGCCATGTTTAAATTGATTGAAATAACACCAACATCGCGACCTTTCAAATTGTGCAACCACTTTACAACTGTGCAATTGTGCAACAACATAACAATACAGTCCAATACACACTCAAAGACTGTGCTTTTTAAAAAATAGAGACATCTTGTAACATTGCAATACAATTCAATTGACACTCAAGACTGCTTTTTCAAAAATAGAGACATCTTGTAACATTGCAATACAATTCAAGGACACTGCTTTTTAAAAAAAAAATAGATGGAACACTGTGAAAAACGTGTGAAAAAACTTGTGAAGAACACCCGAATCTCCTCTCCTCTCCTCAAAGACTCGCGACAACACCTTCCCTCGCGAGAGCCACCTTGCCTCGCTGTGAAACAGCACTGCAGAATGGTCAGCTCCCATCTCCTCACACAGCGCAGAGAACAGGCGCGCTTTCAGGGGTCGGGTTTTGATGAAATTTACCACGTTTATAACTTCTGTCACAACCTCATTCAGCTCAGGGCTAAGCTGTCTTGACGCTAGCGCCTCTGTGAATTTACAGTGCGTCCATTGCGCGTTTGGCGAGACCCCCTTGATGAGTGCCTGTAGCCCCCTCCTTTTCCCTGCCATGGCCTGCACACCGTCAGAGCAAAAGCCCACACAGTTCTCCCATTTCAGTCCATGGTCTGTCAGGTAACTGTCAATCATTTTGAAGAGCTCATCAGCTGTCGCTCTGTTTTTGACATATTTGCAAAACAGCAGATCTTCACTCAGTGACTGGGAGTTTACAAAGCGAACATAGGAAATAAGCAAACAGTCTTTATTGCTGTCAGTCTTTGACAAGGCAACACGCATGTCATCCTCAAGGCTCAACTTGGCCCTATATTTTGTTTTCAGAGCTGTCATGGATGAAAAGCCAGCTTCACACAGATACTGTATGTGGTGCTGAATGGTATCAACACCTTAACTGCTGCATCATGAGATACTTGGTACTCAGCACCACACTCTGAAACTAGCTCTCCAGGTGGTATCAGATGAGATTTCAAAGAGTTCTTCCAAGAGTTTGGATGGAGATGTGTCAGGAAGCTTTGTCTCAATGTTGTCTGTAAAGATTTTTTTTATCCTTTTCTGTGTTTTATTAAATAATGATTTTCAGATTTTGAGAAATGGTATTTTCATGGAGAACAGTGCAGCTGCAACAGATAGCACTTTAGTGATAATTTTCTGTAATCCAAAAAAAAAAAAAAAAAATATATATATATATATATATATATATATATATATATATATAAATCTCAGGGCCCCCCCTGTCATGCCTCTGCGCCCCCCACTTTGAGAAACACTGCCTTAACTCATTGGACGCCAGTCACGATGATAGTCGGGTTAACTCGCCATCGCTTGAGCGCCAATCACGAGTATAGTCAGGTTTTAATCGTTATTTATTTTATTAGCAATATCCATTCATTTTCATCCATCCAGCCTGATGTTATCGTTGGGAATGGGTCTGAGCTCGCAAAAGGGCAAATACCGCCACCTACGCCTTCCGGCTGGTATTGCACTCCACTGGGAATGGTAGTTTTTTTCTGGGACGATCCAAGCCGTGCGAGCGTGGTTTAAATACTCAGACGAGGTAACCTGATTTCAACAATACATCTGCGAGGCTGACCCCCCCCCCCCCCCTCAATATGCAATGCTGTTGAACGTGGCACAGACCTCCGTGCCCAGTACTTCAAATGGCAATCAGATAATTGGATTATTTATTTTGCATTACATCAGATACAAGGTAAGAACACTATATATAAATTTGTATCTGCGTGTGTATGTGTGGCTGTTTTCCGTTGGGTGCAGGAGGTGTGGGGGGGGGGGGGGGGGGGGGGGGCGCCGCGCTACGAGAGCCATTTCATGTATGCACGAGGAAGGATAATAATGATGATCTAGCGTTGATTTCAGGAAGATTCGATAATCAGCCGAAAAATGACAACGTGTTTTGTGTATTCCACTAAAGGGCTATTATCGCATCTTTATCTGGAATTACTAGAAATCACCAAAACTATACTTGTATTCAAAACGGCTCGAAACGGCTCGAAATTGCCTGGTTTTTGGTCATATGCTCCCGAAATGCTCCCGCTGTTTGCCTGTTTCTATGTGCGGTGAAAACTACGTGTGCGTGCGTGCGTGCGCTGGTTTTCTGAAAGACCAGAGACAGAGAAGTCAGAGGAATGACGACCTGTTGAATGCAACTACGGTTCAATAGATTAAATTAGTTTAAGATATTGAACAGTAGTTGCATTCAACAGGTCGTTATTCAATAGATTCAATTAGTTTAAGAATTCAAAAAATAAATAAATTAGTTTAAGAGAATCTCAAATACATAATTTTATTTAAGTGTATAGTTAATTTTTATGGGGGCTCAACAATACATGTCAAGTTACATGGTGTTATTCTAACCAGCTTAGTTCTGTTGCATTTCCAATTTAGTTATTTAAATTATAAATGTATCAGGGATCGATAAGAGAATCGATAAAGAATCGGATCGATAAGCAGAATCGATAATGGAATCGTATCGATAAAATCTTATCAATTCCGGACCCCTACTCCTGGCACTCTGTCATCATCCATTCCTTATCTCTCACTCTCTCTCCCAACATCATCCCACCCCACCCCTGCCTCCCAGTACATCATTCCACCCCCCCCCCTGCCTCCCAGTACATCATTCCACCCCACCCCTGCCTCCCAGTACATAATTCCACCCCCCCCCCCCTGCCTCCCAGTACATCATTCCACCCCCCCCTGCCTCCCAGTACATCATTCCACCCCACCCCTGCCTCCCAGTACATCATTCCACCCCCCCCCCCTGCCTCCCAGTACATCATTCCACCCCCCCCTGCCTCCCAGTACATCATTCCACCCCACCCCTGTCTCCCAGTACATCATTCCACCCCATCCCTGCCTCCCAGTAATCTGTCACGTACTCCTCCCACCCGCTCCACTTCCTAGCATGTATCCTCCTTCTCTTCCCTCCATCACTTCTCCACCCCCTCCATGTTTGCTGTGACATCCTGCATTCTCTCTCTGACAACGGTCTCTGTTGAGGTTAAAGGTGGAGTCCGTGATTCTGGATCAAAGCATGTCGATGTTCTGTTTGTTCCAGATTTACCGTCCCGCTCGCTCCCACCTGCCCTGTGATAGTAGGGTTACCACGGTTACCAGTTTGTTTACATTTGGATCATGGATTGAATCAAATCCAATTTGTTTGTATAGCCCACAATCACAAGTTAATGTTCCCATGGGCCGGACAAATCTTCTTTAAACAAGTCCAGAGGAAACATCACAAAAAAAAAAAAAAACATGAAATCCTAAATAAATGAAAAATAAATAAATCCCAGGCATACCACAGTGAAGGTAAGGAAAAACTCATAAAAAACCTAGCAATAGGAAAAAAGCACCACAGGTGAAGTGGAGAGAAACCTTAGAAGGGCCGTTCAAGGGGGAGATCCTCCTTCTTGGATGTCTGTGATGATAGTAGTGTTGCTATGGATGATTGATGGGTGGAGAATAAAACAGGCGAATAGTTGGTATGTATGTACATATACGTGTAATAAAACACAAATATGTACATGCAATAGAAACAGGGGTACATAAGAAAATTTTTTAAATATTTAAATAGAATAGAGCTAAGAACAACAACAACAAAAGAGAAAGCATAGGGAAACGAGCGCTAGTATGAAAATAAGTTAAAGGCTAAATGTCAAGGCTCGGAGCTAAAAATATCAGAGTCATATTCCGTTTGCACATGAAAATGTATTCCATTTGGATCCATTTGAAGTATGGGGGCGACATAGAGAGGATCGCATCAACTTGAACCTGAACAAAAATATATATTACTGCCAGTGCATATCAAACCCAATGAATAAAAAACAGTGCATCGCTTCCTCATCTCTGGATTTAGGAGCACGGACGACATGTTTATATAAAAAAAACACAATTATATCAAAGACATAAGTCAAAACCGCATCATTGTTTTCATGTCAAACTGAAGGACAGTAATAGTTTGTATTATTTTACTAACCAGCCCAACGTCTACGCCAACGACAGCCGTGTCGTCCCTCATCAGTTTAGTTGAAGTGTGACATTTGGACAAACTTCTAGCCTTCTCCCGTCATCATCTCCTCCTCTCCTCCCCGTATCCCACCCTAGCCTTCTCCCGTCATCATCTCCTCCTCTCCTCCCCGTATCCCACCCTAGCCTTCTCCCGTCATCATCTCCTCCTCTCCTCCCCGTATCCCACCCTAGCCTTCTCCTGTCACCATCTCCTCCTCTCCTCCCCGTATCCCACCCTAGCCTTCTCCCGTCATCATCTCCTCCTCTCCTCCCCGTATCCCACCCTAGCCTTCTCCCGTCATCATCTCCTCCTCTCCTCCCCGTATCCCACCCTAGCCTTCTCCCGTCATCATCTCCTCCTCTCCTCCCCGTATCCCACCCTAGCCTTCTCCCGTCATCATCTCCTCCTCTCCTCCCCGTATCCCACCCTAGCCTTCTCCTGTCACCATCTCCTCATCTCCTCCCCGTATCCCACCCTAGCCTTCTCCTGTCACCATCTCCTCCTCTCCTCCCCGTATCCCACCCTAGCCTTCTCCCGTCATCATCTCCTCATCTCCTCCCCGTATCCCACCCTAGCCTTCTCCCGTCATCATCTCCTCCTCTCCTCCCCGTATCCCACCCTAGCCTTCTCCCGTCATCATCTCCTCCTCTCCTCCCCGTATCCCACCCTAGCCTTCTCCCGTCATCATCTCCTCCTCTCCTCCCCGTATCCCACCCTAGCCTTCTCCCGTCATCATCTCCTCCTCTCCTCCCCGTATCCCACCCTAGCCTTCTCCCGTCATCATCTCCTCCTCTCCTCCCCGTATCCCACCCTAGCCTTCTCCCGTCATCATCTCCTCCTCTCCTCCCCGTATCCCACCCTAGCCTTCTCCTGTCATCATAGGGGGCGACAGTGGCTCAGGAGGTAGAGCAGTCGTCTGGCAATCTGGAGGTGCCCGGTTCGATTCCCGCTCCTCCTGGGCAGCGTGTCGATGTGTCCTTGAGCAAGACACTTAACCCCTATTTGCTCCCGATGAGCAGGTTGGCACCTTGCATGGTTGCCTCCGCCGTCGGTGAGTGAATGTGTGAGTGAGTGGGTAAAAAATGTGAGTAACAAATTGTAAAGCGCTTTGGATAAAAACGCTATATAAAAAAGCAGCCATTTACCATATCCATCTTCTTCCCCTGCCCCCCCAGCAAGCTATTGTCCTCATTATATCTTTCTCTTCTTCCTTTCCGCATATCATCCCTACATTCCTGAAACGTATAACAAAGTTCTACATTGGGGTTTTCAAAGGGTTTCATGGGCGGTATAGTCAGGGATTTTGCTCACAACTCAACGAGTCAATTCAAGTGGACAGTTTGGTTTTAGTCGACCAAGCCAGGGGCGGAGCTTCCTACAGGCGATATAGGCGGTTGCCTAGGGCGCCACCCAGAGGGGGGCACCAAAATAAAAAATAAAATAATAATAATAAAAAGATTTTTTATTTTTATTTTTTTATATAGATTATTTCTTTGCTTGCCGCAGCTTTGGCGCCCCCCTCTATATCGGCAACCATTATTTTTACATTAAAAAAAAAGTCTAACATAAGGGAAAATGAGCAAAAAATCTAAAACGATCAGTCGATCTGAGCCTCGGCTTTAGGTGTTCACAGTCAGAACATGCTAGAGCGCTGTGCATTGATGGGTATTGGTCAAGTGTTTATAGAATTGAGCGTCGAGGAAAGAAAGACTAACGTTAGAGAACTATGAAGAGGCAAAAGCCATCCGGGTCGCAGTATAAAAAGAGAAGAAAATAAGAAGAAGAGTCAGGGCTGTACGCTAAGCTTTTTCACTAGGGGCACACTTGCCCCTAAATGAGAAATTTAGGGGCAAAAAATATTTTTTAGGGGCACATTTTTAAATAACAATTTTACCATTATTTATATCGATTGTTTTTGATAAAAAAAAAAGAAAAAAAATTATTTTATATAATTTTTTTTTAATAATATATATATATTATATAATCATACTTGTGATTGTGTTATCTGCGAGACATCGCCACCTCGCTGTCTGCAAACAGCTCCACTGTCTGTGTGTATACTCGAGTGGCCTCCAGCTCCAGCAAGGATTCTCCAGGGGTGCAGCTGGACCCTAAACGCTACATTCAGCATGCAAAAGAATTCTCCGGCGCTGCACCTGGACCCTAGTCAGCAGCCCTCACTCATGCGATGTAAACCAGGGACTCGAATACGCATGTTGTTGTTGTAGCCACATTGATGCCAGGAGCTTTCTGTAGCTACTGCTGGATGGCGTTGGGACAACGCCTCAGTGAACTATTTAGTTTACTGCGACATTTCGTAGTGACTAGTTACCTAGCCAACGGAGGTATTATGCACTGGACTATTGCTGATGGATTTGTTGATGTCGGGAGCTATCCGAAGCTAGCCGGCTGGATAACGTTACACAATGCCTCAAAGTCATGTATTAAACTAAGTGAATAGTTGACTGGGTCATTTTGTAACGGTAGCTAACGTTATCTCACGAAGGTCCCACACTGACTAGACTAACGTCACGGTGAGGCAATAGCCTCTGTTTACATGCAACAGGTGGGGAGGGGGTAGCAGCAGCAGCAGCAGCAGCAGCAGCAGCAGCAGCAGCAGTGCGCGGTGCACGCTTCATGTGTGCTGAGACAGCGAGTGAGAACTCCGCTAAAGAATTGGATCATGATTTTCGATTTTCACATGACTATTTGATTGAGCGCCACACGGCGCTCAGACGTCTCAGTGGGAGGCGCCAAACGTAAAAACTGAGCACAAATTTGGCGGGTGGCGCTCTCTAGTTTCGGTCCCTGCATGCACTACTAGACTTACTGGAGCATTTGTTGATAGCTATCAGTAGCTAGCCGGCTGGCAGGCTCACCGAGGTCCCAGTGTTTACAACAGCCATGGGTGCGAGAGGGCTGGAGGAGGAGCAGACGCCGCAGCTCTCTCCGTGTGTCTGAGTTCAGTTCAGTTCGGCTCACTATAAGAGGTCGAACAACGCGTCGAAAATATGAAGCAATACTAACTTTACTTTTCTTCATAGCTAAATCAGACAGTCAGCCAGTCTATCAGAGTGAGTGCTCAGTCGATTGTTCCCGCTGATCATACCTGCTGAGTGCTCACTGCTCAGCTCGCGTGAGTGACGTCATCGCGTCATCACACGCCTTGGATAATTTAGGAGTGAAATGCGAATCCAAGGCTCGAAAGCACTACTCGCAAGCCCGCCCCCAGATAATATTTACCAATCGCAACGGCCAATTAAAGGGGCAATTCGCGACGATATCATCGCAGTGTACAGCCCTGTGAGTGCCAATACCCCATCATATGTATATATATATATATATTCACTGTTAGGAGCTATGGGTAACAGTACTGTATATTTGCATATCGTATGTCACAAATGTAACAGTACTATATACCTGTATGTCCCTATGCCATAAATGTCATGATGTCATGTATGTTGTGTATGTCATAAATGTCACTATGAATTGAAAATGGGGGACCCTGATGTAAACAAGACAAACGTATTTCTCTGGTCTGCATTCATTAAATGAATGAATGAATGAATGAAAACTTTATTAACAGATTGCAGAATGGGTACAATACAGTACGGCGCAATACACACAATTGTTAAGGGGATGCAGACCAGAGAAAGACGTTTGTCTTGTTTACATCAGGGTCCCCCATTTTCAATTCATATCGACATTTATGACATACACAACATACGCGACATTAGGGATTAATAAGAACGCGCCGCCTCAGAAGAAGACGGCCACTGCTGCTGAAACCACCGCCTCGCGTCGCCTCGCTGGCTCTTCCGCTTCACAGCGAGGCAGCGGGGCGATAAGGGGGCCGTGCTAGGCGTGGTCACGTGGGCTTAGTGGCCAATCAGAGGAACCCGGAAACCGAACTGCGTTGTATTTGGCATAGACGCCACCCGTTTGCTTTGTGCCGATTCAGGGACTAATATGATACAATGTTGCACTTGCCCCTTGGTTCAGTTTGTGTTCACATGGCTGTGTTAACAGCGGACCAAAACGTGTAAACAAACGCCAGACGCGAGCAAACTCTAATTGGTCCGATTTTTCAGGGAATTTTTACGGTCTTCCCTCTGATTTGTCTTCCCTCGCAAATATACTAATCGAAAATGGAGGATCAGCAGCGTGTATGGATAATTGTTTTACTTTGAATTCTCTGGTTGATATATCAATATAATAAATATTCAGTTTCAGCTAGCATCAAGGCTACGACTCGAAAACAATGTATTGATGCATCTGATTAGAAGACGCGCTGCCTGACGTTGACACCTTTGTAGGAGAAGACGCGCTCTGATGAACGCATACAACGACATATTCACCCAACAATTTCTCTTACAAAGACGCATCAGGTAAGCTTGGTTATAGGGCTGGGCGATAAAACGATAACGATAACTATCGCGATAAATTATTTCCTCGAAATAAACATGAAACGTGGTCGCAAAGTTTCGATATATCGATTTTCCAAGCTTGGATATGAGCACACGCACTAACAACCAATCAGTGAAGGAGATGGCCGAGAGCGAAGGAGACCCGGAAGGAGACCCAGAGGTAGGACTCAACAACAAGGCTTGCTAGGCTAATTAGCTTGCACAGCGCTGTTTTATATATTTACTTGCCAAGTGGGTGTGTGGCGTGAATTCTGAGGCCACGTTTATAGTAGTGTGGGGTATACAGTGGACGTCGTTGCAATATATTGGGGCGGAAGAGAGTATTTTAGGGTCATATTTATTACATTGTCATGAGATACTCCGCTTGTCGGCTAACTGCTAACGTGCGCGGACTGATGACGACATCAACTCGACTCGAGACATTCGCAGCAGCAAAACAAGTCTATTATATATATCTATGCTATTAATAGCCCGTCCATCGCCGCCGGGCATAAGAAGTTAATTAAACTTGACAGACATTATATCAACGATAATTATCGATATCGAGTTATATGAAAATAATTGTATAATTTTATCGCGATAACGTTTTTGGCCATATCGCCCAGCCCTACTTGGTTAGGTGATATTTAAGCCTAGGCATGTTTATAATGTTTATAATCATCAGCTATTTTTCATAAGCCATAGGACAATTCCAACTAGCATTAGCTAGCTAGCTATGCATAGCATGTCTGTGTGTATGCGTCTTCCTTTTGTCATGTTGTGTTATTTTATTTAATAATTTTTTTTTATAAAGCATCTCATCATGCAACTCGCATACAGTACAGCAAGTGAGTTGTTTAGGTTTATCGAGTCGATTGCATTCTCACAGAAAACAAACCGTTCCAGGGTTCGATTGGAAGCACGCTGAGACCGCCCTCTCCGTTTGTTTTGTTCCCCACCCGAGTGTGATTGCTGTGTTCACATATGCCCAAACAAACCACGCTTGGGGGGGGAACACTCCAGGTTTAGAAACAACAGCCCCAACGAGCTAGGTGTGAAAGCACCCTTCATTCTATTAGTGATTAACCAGATTAACCAGTTTGGTTTTAGTCGACCAAGCTAACATTTTATTAGTGATTAACCAAACAGTTTGGATTTAGTCGACCGATCTAACATGTTTGGTTTTAGTCGACCAATCTAACATTGTGTTAGTCAATTCATCTATATGTATGCCTTTCTCCATGCTGAATGACTTATTTCATGGAAAATGATAAGCACATACGTATCTGGTAAGCACTACATTTAACCCTTTCACTGCCACACTACAGAAGGTTAACCCTTTACTATCACACTACCGACGGTTACTATCGGTAGTGCGATAGTAAAGGGTTAACCTTATGTAGCGTGGCAGTGAAAGGGTTAACCTGCTGTTGTGTGGCAGTGAAAGGGTTAACCTTCTGTGTATTGACGCAGTGAAAGGGTTAACCGTTGGTAGTGCGGCAGTGAAAGGGTTAAAAGAGGTATTACTGCATGTGGAAAACTCAAACATTACAGATTTGACGATTAAATCAACTAATAACACGGGTCAAGAAATCCTATGATTGTTAGTCGACTAAGACTTTCTAAACAAGGACAGCCCAAGCGAATCTGTCTCTCCCTCCCTCCTTCCCGCTCTCGTTCCATTCCTCCTCACATCCCTCTCTTTCCACTGTCTGCTTATCAACGGAGGAGACAACCTTTCCAGTTGGTTTCTCGTCACTCCTAGCACTCTGTCCTCGTTAGCCACCATTCTCTCTCACTCTCTCTCCCGACATCATTCCACCCTGTCCCTGCCTCCCAGTAATCTGTCCCGCTCCCCTCCCACTCTCCCCTTCCTAGCATGTATCCTCCTTTTCTTCCCTCCACCTCCTCCATGCTTGCTGTGACATCCTGCATTCTCTGTCCTTCCTCCTTTTCTTCCAGTCCCTCTCCCCACGTATCTATCTCTCTCCTCTCCTGACTAGCTAAGCCAATATGTGTATTGTCGTGACTCGTGATGCGCTAACTCCAATCGATCGCAATCATCTGACTAGCTTTCTTTACCGTTTCTCCGTCTCTATCTTTATTAGCATAATGCATGTATTCGCCAGTCCCTTTGTGTTTTATTTGAGCTAGCAGAGCTCAAAGGTGAAGTATGCCCAATTTAATAATCCACACATGTTATCCGTTGGGTCTAAGACGGTCCGAACATATTAACATGAATACCTCTCTCCCAAGTCCAAAAACTAGAGCTGTGATGTTATCAAGTATAAAACATAGAGCAGGGGGGGGGGGGGTATATTGTTAATATAAAAATATAATAATATATATATGTGCTATATAAAAAAAGTTGGATTGGATATTACAGTACATTTACTGTTTCAGAACACTGCTATAGAATAAAGGTAATTTGAATATGAGAAGAGAAAGAGAGAGAGAGAGAACGAGCGAGCGAGAGAGATAGAGAGAGAGAGCGAGCGAGATATAGGAGAGTGATGAGAGAAAGAGAGGAGAGAGAAGGAGAGAGCGATGACCTTGTGGAAAGTATGAAATCTGAATATCCTGGTGAGTAATGAACCTCTCATCAGAGGCTATGTAAGGTGTTGCTGCAAGGTAAATGGTAAATGGACTGCAGTTATATAGCGCTTTTATCCAAAACGCTTTACAGCCACCCCACTGCAAGGATGGCTGCCAGGGTGGTCTGGCTTCAAGTTCCATCCACTTCAATACAAACTCATCTCAAGTACAGTCGGTACTTTAAAACTTTCAAGTTCAATTAAATATATCCAATTCAATATAAGAGATTCACTTCAATGTAATATACTCAATGCAATGCAATAGATTCAGGTCAATTGAATATGGTCAGGTCGATTTAATATGTTCAAGTCAATGTATTCAATTCAGTAAACCTATTTCAATGCAATATCTTCTATGCAATTCACACTTTGTTCAATTGAATTCAGATACATCTAAAATATCCAAGAGTTTAAGGGGTAGTTCACCCAAAAAAACAAACATATTTTCTCCATTACTCTGAGTGCTATCTATCCACCCAGATAGTTTCAGTGTAATTTGCCTTCTGCTGTAGAGATGCCTACTGTCACTCCACTATAATGGAGCTGGTTTGCTCGGTTTGTGACAAACCTTTTCAAAAACTCAACTGCAATGTCTCCAGAAATCATGAGGGTATCTGAGTCGGAGTTCCACAGCCTGGGAGCTGCCCTGGAGAATACTTTGTACCCAAAACTGCGAAGGTTGGCCATGGGGGTGGAGAGAAGGCAGGCTGAAATGGAGGGCCTAAGAGGGTTGGTAGGGGGAGATGAGGTCAGTGAGATATGGGGGGGGCCAGGTGGTGAAGGGCTTTGTAGGTTTTTGTAGTTGATCCGACAGCAGACGGGAAGCCAGTGGAGGTCTGTTAGTACTGAGGTGATGTGGTGCCAGTGGAGGTCTGTTAGGACTGAGGTGATGTGGTGCCAGTGGAGGTCTGTTAGGACTGAGGTCATGTGGTGCCAGTGGAGGTCTGTTAGTACTGAGGTGATGTGGTGCCAGTGGAGGTCTGTTAGGACTGAGGTCATGTGGTGCCAGTGGAGGTCTGTTAGGACTGAGGTCATGTGGTGCCAGTGGAGGTCTGTTAGGACTGAGGGGATGTGGTGCCAGTGGAGGTCTGTTAGGACTGAGGTCATGTGGTGCCAGTGGAGGTCTGTTAGGACTGAGGTCATGTGGTGCCAGTGGAGGTCTGTTAGGACTGAGGTGATGTGGTGCCAGTGGAGGTCTGTTAGGACTGAGGTGATGTGGTGCCAGTGGAGGTCTGTTAGGACTGAGGTGATGTGGTGCCAGTGGAGGTCTGTTAGGATTGAGGTGATGTGGTGCCAGTGGAGGTCTGTTAGTACTGAGGTGATGTGGTGCCAGTGGAGGTCTGTTAGGACTGAGGGGATGTGGTGCCAGTGGAGGTCTGTTAGGACTGAGGTGATGTGGTGCCAGTGGAGGTCTGTTAGGACTGAGGTCATGTGGTGCCAGTGGAGGTCTGTTAGTACTGAGGTGATGTGGTGCCAGTGGAGGTCTGTTAGGACTGAGGGGATGTGGTGCCAGTGGAGGTCTGTTAGGACTGAGGTGATGTGGTGCCAGTGGAGGTCTGTTAGGACTGAGGTCATGTGGTGCCAGTGGAGGTCTGTTAGGACCGAGGGGATGTGGTGCCAGTGGAGGTCTGTTAGGACTGAGGGGATGTGGTGCCAGTGGAGGTCTGTTAGGACTGAGGTGATGTGGTGCCAGTGGAGGTCTGTTAGGACTGAGGGGATGTGGTGCCAGTGGAGGTCTGTTAGGACTGAGGTGATGTGGTGCCAGTGGAGGTCTGTTAGTACTGAGGTCATGTGGTGCCAGTGGAGGTCTGTTAGGACTGAGGTGATGTGGTGCCAGTGGAGGTCTGTTAGGACTGAGGTGATGTGGTGCCAGTGGAGGTCTGTTAGGACTGAGGTGATGTGGTGCCAGTGGAGGTCTGTTAGGACTGAGGTGATGTGGTGCCAGTGGAGGTCTGTTAGTACTGAGGTGATGTGGTGCCAGTGGAGGTCTGTTAGGACTGAGGGGATGTGGTGCCAGTGGAGGTCTGTTAGGACTGAGGTGATGTGGTGCCAGTGGAGGTCTGTTAGGACTGAGGTCATGTGGTGCCAGTGGAGGTCTGTTAGGACCGAGGGGATGTGGTGCCAGTGGAGGTCTGTTAGGACTGAGGGGATGTGGTGCCAGTGGAGGTCTGTTAGGACTGAGGTGATGTGGTGCCAGTGGAGGTCTGTTAGGACTGAGGGGATGTGGTGCCAGTGGAGGTCTGTTAGGACTGAGGTGATGTGGTGCCAGTGGAGGTCTGTTAGGACTGCGGGGATGTGGTGCCAGTGGAGGTCTGTTAGGACTGAGGTCATGTGGTGCCAGTGGAGGTCTGTTAGGACTGAGGTCATGTGGTGCCAGTGGAGGTCTGTTAGGACTGAGGTGATGTGGTGCCAGTGGAGGTCTGTTAGGACTGAGGTCATGTGGTGCCAGTGGAGGTCTGTTAGGACTGAGGTGATGTGGTGCCAGTGGAGGTCTGTTAGGACTGAGGTGATGTGGTGCCAGTGGAGGTCTGTTAGGACTGAGGTCATGTGGTGCCAGTGGAGGTCTGTTAGGACTGAGGGGATGTGGTGCCAGTGGAGGTCTGTTAGGACTGAGGTGATGTGATTGACCAGTTGGAGTCTGTTGATGGAGCAGCACTGATGCCGTAGAGGGGTGTGCGTTGTAATTGTCACGACGGAAGGAGATGAAGGTGTGGATCAGTGGTTCAGCAGCAGCAGCCTGATCTTTACAATGTTGCCAAGGTGGAAGGAGGTGGATATAGGGCTCAAGAGAGAGGGTGGGACAGAGGATCACGCCGTGGTGCCTGGGAGAAAGGGGAGATAGTGGTGCCATCGACGGTGAGGAGAGGTAGGACCGGAGCCTATGAATGCAGTGCCTTCAATACCAGAGATATTCCAGTCTAGTGAGCACCATGTCATGGTATCTGCAGTCAGGGCAAGGAGATTCAAGATTCAAGAGGTTTATTTGTCACATACATACCAGGGCATACAGTGAAATGCTGGGTGGTCATGCCCTCATCGATTGTGCAATAATACAATAATAAAATAGACATACAAAACGGGTAATAAGAAGACATAAGATGTGCATGTTAAAAATAGACATGCTAAATTCCTGAGAAGGCACTGGTTCCTATGCACACTACTATATAATATACAATTTGAACTCTGTTCAAATTCACTCTGTTCTTTCCTTAAAGTGACTTTTATATTCCTCATCCTGAGGATGTTAAGGGCTCTGGATGTCAGCAGCGGTGAGGTCATCTCTTTCAGGTGTGCAGTCTCTGCACAGTGTCTAGTATAACAAAAATTACTCAAACACCATTACGTGGGTCGACTAAGACTATTTAGACGAGGACAGCCCAAGCGAATCTGTCCCTCCCTCCCTCCTTCCCGCTCTCTTTCCATCCATCCTCCCATCCCTCTCTTTCCACTGTCTGCTTATCAACGGAGGAGACAACCTTTCCAGTTGGTTTCTCGTCACTCCTAGCACTCTGTCCTCGTTAGCCATCCTTCTCTCTCACTCTATCTCTCTCCCGACATCATTCCACCCGGTCACCGCCTCCCGGTAATCTGTCCCGCTCCCCAGGAAAGTGTCTTACAGGAAAGTGTCTTACAGGAAAGTGTCTTACAGGAAAGACACGACGGCAGGACACAGGTAGGGGGGGGTGATGCGTACACGTGGGGTGTGAAGACATATGGATTTGTGACTGATGGCTAGGTGTTAAGAGTTGGAGACGTGACTGAACGTGGGGGGGGGGGGGGGGGGTGAGAAATTGCAGTGGGGAACACAATACCTCTATCCCCCTCCCTCCATATCTCCTGCTATATATGTATTTCCTGATATCTCCCCTTCTCTCCCTCCATCTCTACCTGTCTCTAACTCTAACAGTCTTTCTCTCCGCCCTTCCTCGCTTCCTCCTATAACT
>NC_140167.1:83933308-83955808 GCF_963971535.1 Notolepis coatsorum
CGAGGGAGACTCTGCCAGACGGAGGCCGTAGCTGTGGGCCGTAAGCTGGTGGAGGGCGGCCAATGGAGGCGGAAGCGTTGAGCTCGAGGATCTGGGCGTCGGGCACAATGGCTTCAAACAGCTTCTGCCGTGTGTTCTCCAGCCAACACATGCCCACACACATCCAGACCAATCACACGGGCCGATACTGTACCACACAACCTCACCCAGACCAATCATCACACAGGCTAATACTGTACCTAAAACATCATCCGCACACAGTGCATGTGCTCTCTAACAATAACTTTTTTGCCTTAACAATAATATCTCTCTCTCGCTCGCTCTCTCCCTCTCTCTATATCTATATCTCCCCATCCCTCTTTTTCCCCATCCCTCCATCTCTATCCCCCTCCCTCTCCCCCTCCCTCTCTCCCTCCCTCTCCCAGCTACAGAGTTGTCGATGAAGAAAACAATGATTTCAAGCTGCAGGATAATGGTGTGTGTACTTATTCACAGGCCCAGGACCCGGTACTTATTCACAGGCTCAGGACCCGGTACTTATTCACAGGCCCAGGACCCGGTACTTATTCACAGGCCCAGGACCCGGTACTTATTCACAGGCCCAGGACCCGGTACTAATTCACAGGCCCAGGACCCGGTACTTATTCACAGGCCCAGGACCCGGTACTTATTCACAGGCTCAGGACCCGGTACTTATTCACAGGCCCAGGACCCGGTACTTATTCACAGGCCCAGGACCCGGTACTTATTCACAGGCCCAGGACCCGGTACTTATTCACAGGCCCAGGACCCGGTACTTATTCACGCGCCCAGGACCCGGTACTTATTCACAGACCCATGACCCGGTACTTATTCACAGGCCCAGGACCCGGTACTTATTCACGCGCCCAGGACCCGGTACTTATTCACAGGCCCAGGACCCGGTACTTATTCACAGGCCCAGGACCCGGTACTTATTCACAGGCCCAGGACCCGGGCTGGTACTTATTCAGATAGTGTTAAAGGGGAACTGTTTTACTATTTATTTCACTATTTGGGCAATTTTACACAATTCCTGTGAGTCTATGGAACACATCTGTACGTTTTTTTTTTCAAAGAAATTCATTGTTTTGTATTTCTAATCTAGTACTCTAAAGCAGCATTTTCCCACTTCAAGATTTCAAGCTATTTTGGGCCGGGCTCCGCACTGGCAGACAGCGAGAGACAGAGAGATAGAGAGGGAGACTAATTAATTTCGCCACCAGGGGGGCATAATCCCATGGGACAATGCATTGGTAACTTGTTTCAAATGACAATATATACCCCTGTGAATATTATTGCACAGATCGGAATACGCGTGTGGGAGTGTGCGTGTGCGCGATGATATTTTGCAACATGTTGACGTGACACGAGTGCCGACAGAGAGAGAGCAGAGAACGAGAGAGGGAGAGAGAGAGATAGAGAGGGAGATAGAGAGAGAGAGAGAGAGAGCAGAGAACGAGAGAGGGAGAGAGAGAGATAGAGAGGGAGATAGAGAGGGAGATAGAGAGGGAGATAGAGAGGGAGAGAGAGCAGAGAACGAGAGAGGGAGAGAGAGATAGAGAGGGAGAGAGAGAGAGAGAGAGAGAGAGAGAGAGAGAGAGAGCAGAGAACGAGAGAGGGAGAGAGAGAGATAGAGAGGGAGAGGGAGAGAGAGGGATACGGAGCATTTTACACACACTCCCGACTGTGTGTTTCCCCACACACACACGCAGTCGGGAGTGTGTGTAAAATGCTCCGTATCTAGGGATGGGAATCGAAAAACCGGTTCGCGTTGGGAGCCGGTTCCTAATTGTCCGATTCCTGGAATCGCATGCCTCCGTGACTAACGATTTTCCTCTTATCGCTGCCATGTTTTTCCTACAGTTGCACATAACGTTAGCGTTAGCATGCAGCCATAGAGCAGACTATTTGATTCCTTAAGGGCTAGAAATTGCCTGGGTTTTGGTCATATGCTCCCGAAATGCTCCCGCTGTTTGGCTGTTTCTATGTGCGGTGAAAACTACTCCAATGTTTTAGAACCTAGTCATTGATTTAATTCAGGGTAACCTAAGATTAGCCTCGGAGCTAATGCTAGCTAACGCTAGCTAACCAAGCTGATGCAGACACACCAATCACGCCACAGAGAGAGATAACAGCTGACTGGGCTCAGGTAGGGTGGGGGCGAGCGGGGACTCCGGGGAGGGAGCCGCCTGTGTGTGTGTGTGTGTGTGTGTGTGTGTGTGTGTGTGTGTGTGTGTGTGTGTGTGTGTGTGTGTGTGTGTGTGTGTGTGTGTGTGTGTGTGTGTGTGCGCACGCGCGCTGGTCTTCTGATGTAGTTGCATTCAACAGGTTGTTATTCAATATATTAAATTAGTTTAAGTTTAAAAAAAAATTTAAAAAAAAATTGAGAATCTCAAATACATTATTTTATTTAAGTGTATAGTTATTTAATTTTTGTACAGTTTTTGTAATTTTCTGACATGGGGGCTCAACAATAAATGACAATCAGAAATATCAAGTTGCATGTTGTTATTCTAACAAGCTTAGTTATGTTGCATTTCCAATTTATTTATTTAAATTATAAATGTATCAGGGAGCGATAAGGGAATCGATAAAGAATCGGATCGATAAGCAGAATCGATAATGGAATCGTATCGATAAAATCGTATCAATTCCCATGCCTATCCGTTTCCCTCTCTATCTCTCTCCCTCTCTCTCTATCTCTCTCTCTTGCTCGCTCGTTCTCTGGCCTCTCTCTGTGGGCACCTGCGCCACGTCAACCCGTTTGAGGAAGTGTCAGTATTTCCACTCGCTCTGTTGTTGAACGAATGGTCGAGTGTGCGCTACAACCATAGAGGGGGCGGGCGTTATTATGCAGATGAGAATTCTTACACGTCAGAGGTACGCGTACGTTTCAGAATGGCTTAGTTCAGTGGGGGAGAATCTTGTGACATGTAAACTGGACGAATGCGCCAAAATGAGAATTAGAGACATAGACCCCATTGATACAAACCAACATTGCTAGAAAACAATGCTAAACACTGGAAATGCCATTTATAAGATAGTTCTCCTTTAACACTTTGATTGCCAGCATGGGGTGGGCTATTTATCGCTCGAGTGCCAGCGCTGATGGGAGGACAGGGATATTTTCGAACGCTTAAACTATATCTTAAATTATGGAGAGTGAGAGAAGCCCTTATATTACCTGCCTGTAACAGTGAGAGAAGCCCTTATATTACCTGTCTGTAACAGTGAGAGAAGCCCTTATATTACCTGCCTGTAACAGTGAGAGAAGCCCTTATCTCAGACAAAAGCACAGATATAGATTAAGTTGTAAAATTACACAGATCCTTGAGTCTCAACATAATTTGCTGTCAGCCACTTTCTGTGCTCAGCTTTCCGCTGAGACGCATGGTGGATTCCCTGGCCTATCCACTCTCACTCTCTCTCTCTCCCTATATATCCCTCTCTTTCTCTCCCCCATTCTAAGTATATCCCTCTCTCCCTCCCTAAGTATCTCCCTCTCTCAGTATCTCCCTCATTGTGCACCTTCTCACTTACTGCATTTCATTTCATATCTCCCCGTCACTCTATCAGTCTCTCCCACATGTATCCCTCTCTTTCATACACTACCCCTCTATATCTCTCTCACCCACCATATATCCCTCTCTTTCATACACTACCTATCTCTCTCCCTCACCCACCATATATCCCTCTCTTTCATACACTACCCATCTCTCTCTCTCTCACCCACCACCATGTATCCTCTCTTTCATACACTACCCCTCTCTCTCCCACCATATATCCCTCTATTTCATACACTACATATATATCCCTCCCTCTCCATCTCTCTCCCTCCCTCCCTCCCACAATGTATCCCTCTATTTCATACACTACCCCTCTCTCACCCCCTCTCTGTACTCTTATTTCCTTCTCTACCTGTTTCCTTCCCTTCCCCTCTAATCCTCCCCAACTCTCTCTTGCCCCCCTCACCGCTCCTGATTCTTCTCCTCCCTCTCTTTATTTCTATCCTTCATTCCTTTCTTCCCTCACTTCACTCTTCAGATATTCTTATTTCCACTGGAACGGGGGATGAGTGGCTGGAGCCATGTGCAGCTGCTGATAACACCCCACACACACAGGCGCACACACACAGGCACACACACACAGGTGCACACACACACACACACACACACACACACACACACACACACACACACACACACACACACACACACACACACACACACACACACACACACACACACACACACACACACACACACACACACACACACACACACACACACACACACACACACACACACACACACACACACACACACACACACACACACACACACACAGTAAACACAGACATGAGCCAAACACACAGACAACCATAGCAACACACAGAAATGTACATGGACACACACAGGAATGCACAGAAACACACACACACAGGCATGGCGACACACACACACACACACACACACACACACACACACACACACACACACACACACACACACACACACACACACACACACACCATCGCCCAGAAACCGTGACAAAACCATGATAAGACAAACACCGGTACTCAGGAATATTCTAACGTTTACAGTTGTTTATTTATATGTTTGCTGTATGTTTGTTTGTTGTTTGCAGATCCATTACAACAGTCCCTGGTGCTCCACCTGCATTCAGTGTCTACTAACACATATACTAACATCTGACTGGACAGGACTCAGTGTCTACTAACACATATACTAACATCTGACTGGACAGGACTCAGTGTCTACTAACACATATACTAACATCTGACTGGACAGGACTCAGTGTCTACTAACACATATACTAACATCTGACTGGACAGGACTCAGTGTCTACTAACACATATACTAACATCTGACTGGACAGGACTCAGTGTCTACTAACACATATACTAACATCTGACTGGACAGGACTCAGTGTCTACTAACACATATACTAACATCTGACTGGACAGGACTCAGTGTCTACTAACACATATACTAACATCTGACTGGACAGGACTCAGTGTCTACTAACACATATACTAACATCTGACTGGACAGGACTCAGTGTCTACTAACACATATACTAACATCTGACTGGACAGGACTCAGTGTCTACTAACACATATACTAACATCTGACTGGACAGGACTCAGTGTCTACTAACACATATACTAACATCTGACTGGACAGGACTCAGTGTCTACTAACACATATACTAACATCTGACTGGACAGGACTCAGTGTCTACTAACACATATACTAACATCTGACTGGACAGGACTCAGTGTCTACTAACACATATACTAACATCTGACTGGACAGGACTCAGTGTCTACTAACACATATACTAACATCTGACTGGACATCTGACTGCTGAAATTCCCTCAGGATCAATAAAGTATTTCTATTCTATTTCTATTCTATCATCATCATCATCATCATCATCATCACAAAAGCTATGAGAGATGACGTGATGTCTTTGAGTACACATTTAGATGCAGAAATCCAGTGTGTTTAAACGATGGAAAATATATAACGGTGTGCCATGATGACCTTGTATTCTAATAGTTGTGGAAATGTCACTGTATAATTGAAGTCAAATTCAACCAACTGTATATATATATATATGCATGTCTGTCTCCACTGACTCCAGGTCCTCTCACCTTCTGGGTCAGACAGCAGCCCATGTTGAGGCCGGCTCGCATGTCAAACAGTGGAGCTGGAGCTGCACCAGGCGACAGGTGCACAGTGGCCTTACCTGCTCAGCAACCATGCCGTCAGTCGGAGAGTCTTTTAGGCATAATCTACCTGGACACTTTACAATGTTTACACTTCTCAACAATCTACCTGGACACTTTACAATGTTTACACTTCTCAACAATCTACCTGGACACTTTACAATGTTTACACTTCTCAACAATCTACCTGGACACTTTACAATGTTTACACTTCTCAACAATCTACCTGGACACTTTACAATGTTTACACTTCTCAACAATCTACCTGGACACTTTACACCTTACAATTTGTACACGTATTACTGTATTTCTGGCAGTATATTTTATATTTAAGTGTTTGAATGTTTATCTCGGACCGTATTTTATTCTTTATTCTTATTTTTAATATTGTTATATTATTATTCTTATTTTAGTGTTATTGACTACCTAAATGTTTATCGTTTACTGTGAGCGATCTGTAGTGCCAAATTTCCCTCGGGATAAATAAAGGATTTCTATTAGGGATGCTCGATATTGGCTTTTTTTACCGATACCGATATACTGATATTGTCCAACTCTTAATTTCCGATACCGATATCAACCGATATCGATATATGCAGGGTTTCCCCCCCCCCAAAATGGAATAATTTCAGGTAATTAACACTTAAATCGCAGATGACGTGTTTAGACGTCATTCCTAGCCATGCTCATTCTGCCGAAGATGCCGTAACTCGTCTTTGATATCAATAATTCAAAAATCTGTGATCGAAATCATATTTCTCCTCCGGACCCATGAGATGTACTGGTGAGCTCCACTCAACTGTCTAACGGTTCAAGATCGGCAGATCGGCCAAGAGGGAGGGGCGCGCCAAACAGGAAGTGCTCATCCATAATCCGTCCGGGCACTCGCGATCGGTAGCCGGACCCCATCTCAACACACTGGATAATCAATCGCTCGCCCTAACTCAATAAACAACGTTATTTGGACGTATATAGTATTATACAACCTGGAAATGGTTCATCAGGATCAACATCCCATAATCGAAAACTGTCTACTCCACGCCCATCCCCCAACGGCGCGAGGAACATACGGTAAGATCCAGCGTTATTTTCTAACGTATTCCATATAAACTGCTCTGATGACCATATGACCCACACTAGACGAATGGTATAACGTTGCCCACGGAATTATAAACGCCCCCTCGCCCATCCGGTCAATATCAGATGATACGTAGTAACTTCTAGAACCACGTCCAGTTGAAATTTTTCATCTGGCAACGATCGCTACCAAACTGTATTTGATCATCAATATAATGCATTTGGAGCATTATTGGAGTTAGTATGAATGACCGGCCAGCCGGTAGCAACGCCGAGAGCTGGGCTCGAACCCAGCGTCTCCTGCGTTAGAGGTGAGCGCCTTGCCCACTGCGCCAATCAGCCGCACCGAATTCATTATATTTTTTATATTAATTTGCCAAGGCATGGCGAGTGCCATATTGTACCTTGCCATACCAAAATGACACCCCTGTGTTGAATACGCACAGCTCCAGCTAGGACATTTTATGGAAAGTGTATGTACCCCCCCCCCTCCCATTTTGTCACCCCTCCCCACACCTACTATGGTACCCCGTCTCCCCTGATCAATCCCTTTGTCCTCTGATCTAATCCGTCTCCCACCCTTTGTTTCTCACCTCCAACACCTAAACCGGCCCCCTTCCGGCCCCGTCCTGTGTTTCTCACCTCCAACACCTAAACAGGCCCCCTTCCGGCCCCTTCATTTGCGTCTCAACCTCCTACCCCTTTTCCGAGTAGGGTATATCTGCAGAGCCGCAAGCCCAACGTCTGGGCGGGGCTTCGGGGCTTGCCTTGTACTCTGTTTGAGGCGGGGCTTCGGGGCTTGTACTCTGTTTGAGGCGGGGCTTTGGGGCTTGTACTCTGTTTGAGGCGGGGCTTCGGGGCTTGTACTCTGTTTGAGGCGGGGCTTCGGGGCTTGTACTCTGTTTGACTGTGCGTGGGCGGCTCTGCAGATATCCCCTATTGCCTTTTCCGGGTCAGCCCCTTTCCTTGAAGCACCAAGCCCCGCCCCCTAATGTATCACCCTCCTATCTAATCACATCCTCCTCCCCACCTGGTCACATGGCCCCACCCCTTCCTGTCATGTATATTATGTCAAGGTATTCTATGTCTCAGGGAGCCCGTCACGAGATGTTGATATTCCTTAACCTCTTAACTGCCACAGTTTTGATGATTTGCCCACCGGCACGACACGCCACTTTGGCGACCTCTAGTGGCTCGGGTATGCATATTTGTTAATACAATATATCGAATTAAAGCCCTATTTGTTGCCTGTCGATTGCCGTTTCAGGCGACAAAATCCGTTCAAAGTACATGGCAGGTTACAGGTTATGATTACCACCCAGACTCCCGGGGCTCTAGCTCCGTCAATCATTTGGCAATGAGGGTGGCTTTCCAATGATACCCCACGTGGGGATCTGCGAATCAGGGATCTAGGTGAAAAGTCACGAGCGAAAACAGGAAGAGAAAAAAACGCTGAATGCATTGGAGTCAATGGGAACACTGAAACCTGCAGAGCTTCTTTTCCCCTCCCAGTTTACCAAAATCGCTCCTAATCACTCATTTCTGAATAGGGATGGGAATCGAAAACCGGTTCCCGTTGGGAACCTAATTGGCCGATGCCTGGAACCGTGTGGCTCCTGTGACTTTCGATTCCATTATCGCTGCCAGGTTTTTCCTACAGTTGCGCAATGACGTTAGCATGTAGCCATGGCAGACTATTTGATTCATTAAGGGCTCGAAATTGCCTGGGTTTTGGTAATATGCTCCCGAAATGCTCCCGCTGTTTGGCTACTTCTATGTGCAGTGAAAACTACTTGAATGCTTTAGAACCTAGTCATTGATTTAGTTGAGGGTGAGCTAAAATTAGCCGCGGAGCTAACGGTAGCTAACGTGAGCTAACGCTATTTAATCAAGCTCTCAGAGAGAGATAAACAGCTGACAGCGGATAGTACAGGTACAAATACAATAAAACAGCGGGTGGGGGCTGTTGTGTAAACCTTGTACTCTTTAGTTCACATATAATAAGAGACGTAGTGTTTGTTTACAAGTCTGTAATCTGTAAGACAGGAACAGGAAGTTCCGTGGTGCAACATACAAATGTGTCCGTGTAGCAACACAAGCCAATACCTTACAGGACAGGGGCCCGGGGAGGGAGCTCTGTGTGTGTGTGTGTGTGTGTGTGTGTGTGTGTGTGTGTGTGTGTGTGTGTGTGTGTGTGTGTGTGTGTGTGTGTGTGTGTGTGTGTGTGTGTGTGTGTGTGTGTGTGTGTGTGTGTGTGTGTGTGTGTGTGTGTGTGTGTGTGTGTGTGTGTGTGTGTGTGTGTGTGTGTGTGTGTGTGTGTGTGTGAGACAGAAGTCAGAGGAATAACGACCTGTTATTCAATAGATTAAATTAGTTTAAGAATAAAAAAATAAATACATTTTAAGAGAATCTCAAATACATTATTTTATTTAAGTGTAGGCTATAGTTAATGTTTTATTTTTTACAGTTTTTGTATTTTTCTGACATGGTAAATGGCTGCTTTTTTATATAGCGCTTTTATCCAAAGCGCTTTACAATTTGTTCCTTACATTTTACCCAATCACTCACACATTCACACAACGACGGCGGAGGCAACCATGCAATGTGCCAACCTGCTCATCGGGAGCAGTTAGGGGTTAAGTGTCTTGCTCAAGGACACATCGACACGCTGCCCGGGAGGAGTGGGAATCGAACCGGGAACCTCCGGATTGCCAGACGACTGCTCTACCTCCCGAGCCACTGTCGCCCCTGACATGGGGGCTCAACAATAAATGACAATCAGAAATGTCAAGTTGCATGTTGTTATTCTAACCAGCTTAGTTCTGTTGCATTTCCAATTTATCTATTTAAATTATAAAATGATCAGGTATCGATAAGGGAATCGATAAAGAATCGAATCGATAAGCAGAATCGATAATGGAATCGTATCGATAAAATCCTATCAATTCCCATCCCTATTTCTGAACGGATTTTCTGAAATGTGGACATGTACTACATAAGACTGCAGGCTATGGACCCAGGGTGTTTTCCAGCTCAGACAATTTTTGGAAATACTATATTTGGATATTGCAACTACTACAGAAAAACGTGAGTAACAAGTTTTTCTACAACTCAAGTTCAGACTAGGGATGTCCGATATTATCGGCCTACCGATATTATCGGCCGATATCGGCATAAAAATGTGATATCGGAAAATATCGGTATCGGTTTTAAATCTTTTTTTCTTTATAATTTTTTTTTACATTTCTATAGAAATGATGTCCGATATTATCGGCCTACCGATATTATCGGCCGATATCAGCATTAAAATGTGATATCGGTTGATATCGGTATCGGAAATTAAGAGTTGGACAATATCGGTATATCGGTATCTGTAAAAAAGCCAACATCGAGCATCCCTAGTTCAGACCTATGTTACTCTATTTCATTAGCATTAGCACTAAAAGTGAATTTATTTATTGTATCAGAAACCTCAGAGTGTTATCTTTCAAAAGAGACCAGGCTCATGCATGTGCTGTAAGTATAAAGTATAAAGATCAGCTTTGCAAAAAAAGTATGCAGTCCTCAAGGTCAAGTTTAAAAATTGCCACTTTTCTGGGCGCCAGTTAAAAGGTTAATTCCACATACATTAAAGGGGAACTATCTTATAAATGGCCTTTTTGAGTGTTTAGCATTGTTTCCTAGCTATGTGAACTTATATTAATATGATCTATGTCTCAAAATTCTCATATTGGCGCATTCTTCCAATTCTCCTCTCACAATATTCACCCTCACTGAACTGAGTCGTTTGAAAATGTGCCTATATGTGATGTCATATAGTCACTGCTGCATGTTAATGTTGCTCCTCAGGCACCTGCACCCCAGTCCACATCAGCTCAAAACAGCTCGAGATCTTGAGGTAGAAAAATGCTGTTTTTGAGGACTTGATTAGAAATACAAAACAATGAATAAAAAAAATATATATATTACAGAGGTGTTCCATAGACTCACAGGAATTGTGTAAAAGTGCCCAAATAGTGAAAGAAATAGTAAAATAGTTCCCCTTTAAGTCTGGTGTTGCCAAAAGAATTCCTAGATAAAATGGGGTTGTGGTATAAAAAAGTTTGAGAACCCCTGTCCTAGTTTAATTAGGAATGCTTCTGAAACAATGTTTTGGCTTTAATGCAGGCCAATTAAACAATTTGAACTTGAGGGGGGGGGGGGGGGGGGGGAGGTGAGATGGAGCTGACAGATTGAAAAAGAGAATTGGATGAACGAAAGAAGGACGGAGGGATATTGCAAAAGGAGGGAGGGAGTGAGGGGCCAGGTGTGTATTATGTATAGAGAGAGAGAGGGAGAAGGAGACAGCAGAGGAGGGAGGGGAGAATCTGATTTGGTGGTAAACTAGTTAGAGGAGGGCGGAGGGAGGAGGGAATATGAACAGTGACAAACGAGAGGAAGATTCCAATACAGAGAGAGAGAGACAGGGAGGGAGGGAGGAAAAAGGAAGATGGAGAAAGGAAAGATAGAAGACTATTATAAAACATGTTCCAACAAAAACACATCAAATATGAGAGAGAGGGAGAGAGAGAGAGACAGAGGGATGTGGGAGAGAGAGACAGAGAGAGACAGAAGGATGGAGGGATAGAAACAGAGAAACAATAGGAGAGAGGACATGGCACAAATAATGAAAAAATTGGAAAAATAGAAGACAGACTGGCAATGCTCTGTGAGAGAGGGAGGGAGGGATAGAGAGAGAGAGAGAGAATTACTAGAAATAGGGAATAAATGAGTGCAGAGGATATACGATAGGGGAATGGGGGGAAGACGATAGGAACAGAGAAAGAGTAAAAATACACAGATAGATGTTGGACAAACTAGGGGGAGGGTCGCTGAAAACGGTCCATATTCTCTAAAGCTGGGAAACACTATGTGAAGAAAGACCTTTCTCCAGCATAACATAATAAGTGTAGTGGGAAGAAAAGTCCTTTTCAATGAGAAAATTATCTGGACACACAGATTTTCCCATTTTAGAAATGCTGCAATAATCATTTCCAGCCCAGTTATATAGTATCCAGCAGACACACACACTGCCACACAAGGCCACACACTCCTACACCAATGTATCATTTATACTGAATGCATATGGAATAATACAAGCAACAATGGCAGGCTGTGACGTGGTTGTTTTTCTATACCTGGAAAGCCATTGCGGTGATTTAGCACACACACACACTGGTCGCTCTCATACACATACATACTCATGTATTATGAATAACAAAACCAATAGCAGTATGTGACCATCCATCTATAGCTGGGAAAAGCTATTATAAAGCCACACAGACGCACAGAACAACAGGTGTAAATTGAGGCTGGAAGGTGAAAAGGGAAAATGGAAATAACCACTGAGATGCTGGGCACCTGTTATAGAATAAAACACTTAGGAAGGAGAGCAAGAGAGGGGGGGGGGAAGAGAGAGAGAGACAGGGAGATATAGGGAAGAGAGAGAGAGATGAGATAGAAAGAGAACGATAGAGAAGATAAAGAGTGGGAGATAGAGGAGAGAGAGAATGAAAGAGAGATGGAGAGAGGATGGATAGAGAGAGAAGGAAAGAGAGGGAAGAGAGATAGACAGAGATATAGAGAGAGATGGAGATGGAGAGAGAGAGAGAGGGAGATGGAGAAACAGAGGGTACAAATGTGAAACGGGGAAATGAACAGATAGGCTGGGCACCTATTATAAGAGATGGAGTGAGTGAGTGAGATAGAGAGAGAGGGTAGAGAGAGGGTAGAGAGAGGGGAGAAGAGAGAGAACGAGAAGAGAGGGAAAGAGTGAGAGAGAATGTGCTGTGAGGATTGACAAAAAACACTTCTTTCCTCAAAGCCGTGGGGTTAGACAGGGGTGCATACACCAATGAACTGGCAAACACATTGGAACAAGCACCTGGCATCTGGCATCCCCATAGTAAACACAGAAGTCAAATGCCTACTGTTTGCAGATGATCTGGTGCTACAGCAGCACCTTGATCTTCTACACAAATTCTCCCAGACCTGGGCACTGACAGTAAATATAACCAAAACAAAACCACACTGGATTAAACCAAATTATAAGAAAACTAAAATAAATATATCTGAGACATTGTAAAGAATAAACCCAAAACCAGAGCAAATTGGAATACTATTTGTCCCTAAACAGAGAATACACAGTCGCAGAATACCTGAGCACTGCGACTGATCCAAAACTAAGGAGATCCTTGACTACTAGGTACAGACTCAGTGAGCACAGCCTTGCCATCAAGAATGGCTGCCATGCAGACGCCATTGGCTCCCAAGAAAAGACAGATGTGGTGGAAACCAAGCTACACTTCCTAACAACCTGCCCACTATACCAAGACATCAGAGACATACTGTATACTTCCCACAAATTGCAAACACCCAAAGAGAGTTTTAAAACATGGCAAATAACAGAAAACGCCCATACCTACTGGGTGAAGTACAACAATGTGCAAACACAGCAGCAAGATTTCTGAGCTATTGGTGGCGACAAGAAAAGGAATTCCAATGGAATACAACCACCATGAAGACTGTCAATCACACATATATTCCTGCACTGTACTTAAAACTTTGGGACCTTTAACCTCTTAAGCATCGGACGGCCCACCCGCATTTGCCCTCGTTCAGGCTGTGTCATTGTCCATCAACCAACACGTCGTTTGAGAGCTAAAATGGCCACCAGTGACTGACACCCTACTTGACCTATTACGTGCTTCCAATCTCGGGTTATAAGACCAAACAGCCAACAAGCGTCATCCCTTCTACTCTGTACAATACATAGACTTAAAATAACCTTTACAGGCCTTTAAACTGCACGCCATTAGAGTATTCACATGAGAGAGAGAGGGAAGGGAGGGAGAGAGGAGGGGAGGGGGGAAGAGAGAGGGATGAGGGGGGATGCTGAAAGAGCAGGGGGAGGGGGGATGGTGAGAGAGCAGGGGGAGGGATGAAGAGAGAGGGAGGGAGGGAGAGAGAGAGGAGGGAGGGAGAGCAAAGGGGAGGGGGAGGGAGGAAAGAAGGTGATACACACATTTGTTTAAGACAATTTAGTTTAATTCAGAAAATGTGTGAGTGTGTGAGTGAGTGTGTGAGTGTGTGAGTGTGTGAGTGAGTGAGTGAGTGAGTGAGTGAGTGAGTGAGTGAGTGAGTGAGTGAGTGAGTGAGTGAGTGAGTGAGTGAGTGAGTGAGTGAGTGAGTGAGTGAGTGAGTGTGTGAGTGAGTGAGTGAGTGAGTGAGTGAGTGAGTGAGTGAGTGAGTGAGTGAGTGAGTGAGTGAGTGAGTGAGCAAGTGAGCGAGTGGGAGAATTGTGAGAGAATCTGAGAAAATTCAATCATCTTCACATTTTTGGATACAAGACGCACGGGACCCAAAGATGGTGGGAGGGAGTGAGGGGGCGTTATTAGTCACTGTCTATTTTCAGATAGAGAGGTTATGAGGGAGAGAGGGGGGAGGCACAGTGGGACAGCATTACCTGTCCTTATCAGGATAGAGATGAAGGGAAGAAGATTGATGGAAATAGATGGATGGATAGAGCCTGAGGAGGTGGGGGAGAAATAGATGGATGGATAGAGCCTGAGGCGGGGAAGAGATAGATGGATGAGAGAGAGAGATGAAGAAAGATGAAGTGTATGGTACGAAGACAATGATTAAGGAGAGAGAGAGAGAGAGAGAGAGAGAGAGAGATATGGGTTGATAGAGCATAAGGGGGAGAGATAGATGGATGGATGGATAGAGCATGATGAGGGAGAGAGGAACAGGAAAGGAACAGGGGATAATATGTAAATATATGAAACATGTTAAAGATGGATGGATGGATGGATGGACAGAGCTGAAGAAAGATGAAGTGTGTGGCAGAAAGACAATGGGAGACCGTTTATGAGAGAGAGAGATGTAGTAGAGAGGTGTATGGCATGAAGACAATAAAGGACAGTTAAGGAGGGAGAGAGAAAGATAGAGAGAGACAGGGAGAGTGTCTGGGAGACTGGGTGATGCATTACAAGACAGGTGAATGGAGAGATCAGCAGAGGGGGGGGGGGGGGAATGATGGATAGATGAGCAAATAGATGGATGGACAGGCCAGGGAGGGCGAGCGCCGGTCCCTTGTTGATGCCATCAGATATAGACAGGAACACAGAAAGCCGTTTCACAGACACACACACACAGCTATCTGCCAAAAACAAAGCCTTTTGAAGGCAAAATCATAACACAAGCACACAATTATACACACAGACAGACACGCAAACAAAATCATACATATAATTATTATTATTATAATACATTTATTAAATAAAATGCTATAAAACAAAAAGAGAAATTAAAAGATGGCAATGGGTAAAAAGACAAATATCTTAAAAGGAGGAATCTCTCTCCTGTTTGAAAATCTAATTTGTGCCCCCTCTCTTCCTCTAGCCCTCCTTTAAGTAAACCCTCACTAACTCACTCATCAGTGCATCACTAACTACACACCCTCAAGACCCCTGCGCTCTACATCCTCTGGCCGCCTCAGACCCACTCCTATCCGAGCTGCAGGGGGGTCATCAAAGAGAAACCGCCTATTATCGGTCCTCGCTCCACAATGGTGGAACAAACTTCCCACCACAGTCAGGACAGCCAAAACCCGACCAGTCTTTCACCGTCGACTAAAAACACACTTCTTCAATCAATATCTGAAATTAAAAAAAATTTAAACACTAACCGTCTTACTGTCTTCTACTATCATGCACTCTTCCTACTATACTAATATGTCTTTACTACTATGAACTCAACAATGCAGCACCCAAGTTTCAGCACTGTTTGATGAACATCGTTACTCAGCTGAAAGAGTTGTACCCTTCCTGCTGACTTGTCGTACAGAACTTGTAAGTCATTCTGGATAATAAAAAAAAAAGCGTTCAGCTAAATTACTAAATGTAAATGTTAATGTAAATGTCATTCAATCACGGTTAGCCACTCTGCCCCTAGTGGCGACTCACAGGCAATGCACTTTGTCTAAGAGCAATTAGCTTTGCTTCTAGTGTGTCCTCGTTATGTCTGAATCAGATTCTAATTTAGTCTGCAGAGTGTTATATTTAGAGGAAATACATTTATATACTGTATATATAAAAAAGAAAGAAAAAAAAACTCCATCCAATAAAAGAGTGGTCTTAACTAGTGGGACAACAAGCTAAACGTACTCTGTTGTTAGTAACATAGTGCAAGTTTAGACTTGTCTTAACTACTGGGACAACAAGCTCTTTAATCTCTGGTGGGTTATAGATGTCACATTCTAAAGAGCAGTATGAGTCATCAGGACATGATCCATCCATCCATGAGACAGGTGGAATTAAATGGTGCCAGTTTATTTGTCTCTATATCAGTTCCAGTTGAAGCAGTAGTTTCAGTGTTCTTCCTGGGGGCGGCTGTTACTCAGGAGGTGGATCGCTCGTCTGGGAATCAGGGTCCGGTTCGATTCTGGCTCCTCCAGGCAGAGCATGATGTGTTGAGCCAGACACTTAAGACACTTCTTTTCTCTCCTCTCTCCTTTTATCTCCTCTCTCATGTATCCCTCTCTCCCTCTCCCTTCTCACTCTAATTTTATCTCATCTCTCCTCTCTCATTTGATCTCATCTCTGCTTTTATCTCCTCTCTCCTCTCCTTTTCTTTCCGCTCGGCTTTTCTCTCCTCTCTCCCTCTCCTGTTCTCCCCTCTCCCTCTCCTTTTCTCTCATATCTCCCTCCCCTTTTCACTCATGTTCTCTCCTCTCTCATTTTCTCTCCTCTCCTTTTCTCGCTTCTCCTTTTCTCTCCACGCATCGATGTGTCCTTGAGCAAGACACCTAACCTTTCTCTCCTCTCTCATTCTCTCACCTCTCTCCCTGTCATTTTCTCTCCTCACCTTTTCTGTCCTCTCATCTATCTGTCGGTAGTTGACCTTTCCGTAGACCTTTGTTAATAATTTATTAACAATTTATTAATAATTCCCTCCATCTTCCATCACTCCATATCTTCGTCTTCTGTGTTTATTCTGTTTGCTCATTCATATTTCATTTTGTGGTCCATATGTAGACACATTTAAGACTCCTCTGCACGCACACACACACACACACACACACACACACACACACATCTCCACTGCCAGAGAGAGAGAGAGAGAGAGAGAGAGAGAGAGAGAGAGAGAGAGAGAGAGAGAGAGAGAGAGAGAGAGAGAGAGAGAGAGAGAGAGAGAGAGAGAGAGAGAGAGAGAGAGAGAGAGAGAGAGAGAGAGAGAGAGAGAGAGAGAGAGAGAGAGAGAGAGAGAGAGAGAGCATAAAGTCAGGGAGGGTGATAACTGGGTTTGGTTTGCTCTTGGGTTCGTTTCTGTGCTAGTGTTGGTCCCAGTTTGGGTTCTAAGGCAAATGATAGCAATAAAACGATTATCATCTGGTTAAACGTGGGGGGGGGGGGGGGGGGGGCCTGGAGATCAGTTGAGACCAGAAGGTCACAGGTCACCTCTCTGCAGTAGCCAGCGAGCCCACCCCGTCTCCAGGGGCCACCACATGTTCAGTAAGAACATCTTTTAACCTTTTAACCTAACGGGGTCAAAAGTTTAGAAAGCCAGACATCTCAGCACCTGGCAAAGCCATTGTCTGAGAATTGGTAGAGAGACCCTTTCCAAACCCCCCCTGATACAGTGACAATCAGTGTTGTGCTAGTTACTGAAAAATAGTAACTCAGTTACTTTACTAGTTACTTCATTTCAAAGTAACTTCGTTACTGTACTAGTTACTTACACCCAAAAGTAATGAGTTACTGTGAAAAGTAACTATTTAGTTATTTAAAAAAAATATAAAATAAAAATTGCTCAAGTCCCATGCCCCATATACTCAAAATCGGTTGATCAACTTGACAGTTTCCATTCACATCACCGAACTCTGCTAAGCAATGTGGTCTAGAGCGTTTCATTATATATTCCCTCCCCGCTGTATGTATATTTCTCTCACACCCACCCACCCCCTCCTAATGTACAGACCCCTCCCCATCATATGTATATACTCCGTCAGGATCTAGGGGTAACAGTACTGTATATTTGAATACCGCTTATGTCACAAATGTATCAGTACTAAATACCTATATGTCCCTATGCCATAAATGTCATGTATGTTGTGTATGTCATAAATGTCTATATGAATTGAAAATGGGGGACCCTGATGGAAACAAGACAAACGTCTTTCTCAGGTCTGCATCCCCTTAACAATTGTATGTATTGAGCCGTACTGTATTGTACCCATTCTGCAATCTGTTAAATAAAGTTTTCATTCATTCATTCATTCATCCATTCATTAATTCATTCATAACCATCTTGCAGCGTTGTTTAAGATATCAATCAAAGCATTGCAACGTTAGAATAGTTAGGATATCAATTGTGCATGAAAGGACTATATTTATATTGTTTGATTAGTATTATGACTGAGATTCCCTGGCAGATTTCGTACAGTCAAAATCCGTTGATCTTGAGTTTCAGTGAACACATTGCACTCACCGTCACCAGTCTGCGGTGGTCGAGATGTAACGTTAGTCCAGTTGACTCCAGCAGCCCTTCAAACATGTTCTTTATCTCGTTTCCATGTTGTATATTAATTATCTCTCCAAGTAGTTGCTAAATGGTTTGTTAGTTCGTTATTATTACTGCGTTCTTATTATGTAGATTCATAGCGAGCGTCCTCTTGTTGTTTACTGTAGAGAGCGTCTATTTCTTTCAGAACGTCAGTGGCCAATCAGAAGTGCGAAAACCAGAATGAGGCTACGGAAAGAAATAATAATAATAATAATACTTCGTTTTATATAGCGCCTTTCAGTCTACAGTAAACAAAACAAACGCAGAAATAAGGACGCTCGCTATGAATCTACATAAAAAGAACGCAGTAACGAACTAACAAACCATTCAGTAACGTAAGTAGCGTTACTGAATTTCAAAAGTAATGCGTTAGAGTACTAGTTGCGGCAAAAAGTAACTTTGTTTCTGTAACGCGTTACTTTGTAACGCGTTAGTCCCAACACTGGCTCTGACTGGCTGTGACATCAGGACCCGGCCAAACCGGACGTGGTCACTCGTCGGAACGGCTTGTCAAATGATGCTCGCCGGATGTTTCGTCTTGTAACTCGAGAATGGAATCACGCAATAGGTTGAGTGTGGTGGCGATCGAAAGGTGGCAAATTCAACTTTCCAACAATGTATTGGTTGATCGGCGAAAAATGCAGCCCGGAGCCGACAAAGTGCAGTGACGTGTGCACGAGTGCATACGGGATTGTGGGCCCCCGAACGTTCAAAAGCACTTGATAATAGGGTCTGATATACCTCTATATTAAAGCTGCAGTAGGCAACTTTGGAGAATTTAGCAAGCTTGTAACTCGAGACCCGAAGCACGCAATCGGTTGAGTGTGGTGGCGATCGAAAGGCAAAAAATTCAACTTTCGAACGGTGTATTGGATGATCGGCGAAAAATGCAACCTTGATCCAACAGATGAGAGCAAAGTGCCACGATGCACACGCGTCCCGCGCGAACGGCGTGGTGTACCGTATATGGTACGCCGAACGTTAAGAGTTTAAACACTCATTTTCCGTGGGATTTTTATAAACCTTGTACTACATAAGACTTCAGGCTATGGAACCGTTATGTTTTCCAGCTCCTACCTCTCAGCTGGAACCCCAGAACATCTGGCAACAAGTCAACACAAAAGTAAGGAGAAAATATTTTATTTCCGTGTTTTCAAACCTCTGTTTCTCTATTTCATTAGCACTCAAAGTGATTTTTCTTTATTGTGTAAGAAACTTCAGAATGTTACTGTACCTTTCAAAAGAGACTCATGCATGTGCTATAAGTATAAAGTATAATAAATTACTTTGGGTATGCAATCGTCAGGCGTTTTATGCAAAATGTGGGGTATGCTTAAGGGGTTAAGAAGAAGAATAAAATCTATATTTCCCAGCCTCTGATCAGCAGGTTCTGCACACTGCATACCTTTTCACGAGGAACACGACGGTGGTCTTAGCTTCCCGATGCCACTCGGCAACACCACCTGGCAGGTCAACAACATCTGATTGGTTATTGATGCAGGGAGCTGATGTTTTTGGCCAATCCAATGTCTTCCCGGGGTCACATCGGAAATGTTGTCGATCGGTAGACTCCTTTCTCTGCGCAATCAATGCTGCTCCTCACACCGGCGCCACACATTTAGCCACAAACCAATGGCAAGTCAATGGGCCGGGGGTATTGTCTGTACAAGCTGAGATCTACGTTGCATGGAGTAAGATTTCAGCGAGCCTCAGTCGGCTCGTACAGAGACAGGACCTCCACCCCATTGACTCGCCATTGGTTTGTGGCTATAACTAACTGGTGTTAGTATGAGGAATACAATTGATTGTGCTGAGAAAGGACTCTAGTGATCAACAGTGTCGTTGGTCAGTGAGAAACAAGGGTTACAAAAATCTGTAGTATCTCTTTAATGAGTATCAATGGAGTAAATGAGTATCCAATTTGATTACAATCACCTGTCACTTGCCAACCATGATGTGTACAACAACAATGGTATAAATATCAATAGGCCATGACATAGCAGTTTCAAAACAGTTCCCCTGTAGTTCGCCCGGGCCCCACAAGAGTGAATGCCTTCTACCATGACTACTGTAGTACTAATGCAGGATGGAGGACTGTTACCATGACTACTACTGTAGTACTAATACAGGATGGAGGACTGTTACCATGACTACTACTGTAGTACTAATACAGGATGGAGGACTGTTACCATGACTACTACTGTAGTACTAATGCAGGATGGAGGACTGTTACCATGACTACTACTGTAGTACTAATACAGGATGGAGGACTGTTACCATGACTACTACTGTAGTACTAATACAGGATGGAGGACTGTTGCCATGACTACTACTGTAGTACTAATACAGGATGGATGACTGTTACCATGACTACTACTGTAGTACTAATGCAACCAATGTTATGTTGTCCTCAGATCCCCCACCCTATCACTCCCTCACTCACTCACTCACTCACTCCCTCACTCCCTCACTCACTCACTCACTCACTCACTCACTCACTCACTCACTCACTCACTCCCTCACTCCCTCCCTCACTCACTCCCTCAATAACTTACTCACTCCCTCACTCACTCACTCACTCCCTCACTCCCTCACTCCCTCACTCACTCACTCACTCCCTCACTCCCTCACTCCCTCACTCACTCCCTCACTCCCTCACCCACTCACTCACTCCCTCCCTCACTCCCTCACTCCCTCCCTCACTCCCTTACTCCCTCACCCACTCCCTCACTCACTCACTCACTCACTCACTCACTCACTCACTCACTCACTCACTCACTCACTCACTCACTCACTCACTCACTCACTCACTCACTCACTCACTCACTCACTCACTCACTCACTCACTCACTCACCAGGGATCTGTTCTGAAAATGTAATAAAGCCTCTTATCTGACCTGAAACAGATGGACCAGGGATCTCACCTGAAAATGTAATAAAGTCTTATCTGTAACTCGAGAACCGTTGAACGGATTTTGTCACCTGAAAGAGCAATCGACAGGCAATAAATAGGGCTTTAATTCTACCTATATATTGTATTAAAAGAAATGCACACCCGAGCCACTAGAGGTCGGCAAAGAATCATCCACATGTGGGCCCTTGGATGTTAAGAGGTTAATGTTTTTCAAAAAAAATTGTAGCCAAGAGTAAATACCATAATTCTATCAAAAACAGTAGTCAAAGTGTATATTTTCATTTTTACCGATGTTTTATATGTTTTATCGGAAATACAAATTTATCGAAAAATGCGAATTATCGTAAAAACCGCAAGAAATGACTAAATCCAGATTCAACCCTGCCATTGGAAAGAGGAGCATCTTCCCTATCCATAGATGTATGATTTGGCCATAATACGGTCAATGTCAAGTTCAAGGTAAAATATGAATTTATAATTCAAGTCGATTATCATTAAATACTGTATCTACAAATCCTTCTGTTTAATCATCTTCCCGAGGTTCATTTGCTTAGCTTTTTTGTACACATGATCTCAATAAGGTGGTGAATGAGCTCAGTGAGCATTTTTCAGAAAACTTTTAAAATTTCTGATCATCATCATCAAAATCTTAAATCATAATTAATCATAATTAATTTATTCATTACAATTTACTCAGCCTAGTAACAGACACAATATTTCTGACACTGGAAATACATACCCCCAGGTCCCTAGATGTTCCTAGATACCAAGAACATGCTAATTGACCTTGCAGAAGTGGATCAATCTTCCATTTACCTTTAGGCGAAAACGGTCTACAGATTAACAGGTTAAACATCGTTTTTAAAGTATCTGCCTGTTCCTGAAAACACTCATCTGTACTACAGTTTCTAGGGATCCTGTAGAACTGGCTGATAGGTAAACTGTTTTTAGCGAAGTAGGATGCAATGAATCACTTCTCAATAAAGAATTTCTGTAATAAGGTTTTCTAAATACATCCGTTTGGAATGTTCCATTGTCTTTTTTGATTATAATATCTAAGAAATTCACTTGGTGTTGGTCATACTCCATAGTAAACTTCAGATGTTCATTTTTGGCATTGAGGAAATTA
>NC_140167.1:83961138-83966138 GCF_963971535.1 Notolepis coatsorum
TCCAACTGAGAGGTAGGAGCTGGAAAACAGTTCCATAGCCTGAAGTCTTATGGTCAAACAGGTCCAAAGTTTATAAAAAAAAATCCCACGGAAAATGAGAACACCTCAGACACACAACACAACAGCAAAGTAACTAGTGATCATCCAGAGCGAAAAGGTGGGTTTTAAGCAAGGCCTTGAATGTCTGTACGGTGTATACCTTGTCAGGCTTCTTCTTTGTCTTTCTCTTTGCAATCAGCCCTCGTCTGGGATAGCGCTGGCTCCCGAATTTCATTGGCTACAACGGTGGTCAATCATTTTCGCCATCAGCTCTGACCAGTGTTGTGCTAGTTACTGAAAAATAGTAACTCAGTTACTTTACTAGTTACTTCATTTCAAAGTAACTTCGTTACTGTACTAGTTACTTACACCCAAAAGTAATGAGTTACTGTGAAAAGTAAACTATTTAGTTATTTAAAAAAAAATAAAAAAAATAAATTGCTCAAGTCCCATGCCCCATATACTCAAAATCGGTTGATCAACTTGACAGTTTCCATTCACATCACCGAACTCTGCTAAGCAATGTGGTCTAGAGCGTTTCATTATATATTCCCTCCCCGCTGTATGTATATTTCTCTCCCACCCACCCACCCCCTCCTAATGTACAGTCCCCTCCCCATCATATGTATATACTCTGTCAGGATCTAGGGGTAACAGTACTGTATATTTGAATACCGCTTATGTCACAAATGTATCAGTACTAAATACCTATATGTCCCTATGCCATAAATGTCATGTATGTTGTGTATGTCATAAATGTCTATATGAATTGAAAATGGGGGACCCTGATGGAAACAAGACAAACGTCTTTCTCAGGTCTGCATCCCCTTAACAATTGTATGTATTGAGCCGTACTGTATTGTACCCATTCTGCAATCTGTTAAATAAAGTTTTCATTCATTCATTCATTCATCCATTCATTAATTCATTCATAACCATCTTGCAGCGTTGTTATCAAAGCATTGCAACGTTAGAATAGTTAGGATATCAATTGTGCATGAAAGGACTATATTTATATTGTTTGATTAGTATTATGACTGATTCCCTGGCAGATTTCGTACAGTCAAAATCCGTTGATCTTGAGTTTCAGTGAACACATTGCACTCACCGTCACCAGTCTGCGGTGGTCGAGATGTAACGTTAGTCCAGTTGACTCCAGCAGCCCTTCAAACATGTTCTTTATCTCGTTTCCATGTTGTATATTAATTATCTCTCCAAGTAGTTGCTAAATGGTTTGTTAGTTCGTTATTATTACTGCGTTCTTATTATGTAGATTCATAGCGAGCGTCCTCTTGTTGTTTACTGTAGAGAGCGCCTATTTCTTTCAGAACGTCAGTGGCCAATCAGAAGTGCGAAACCAGAATGAGGCTACGGAAAGAAATAATAATAATAATAATACTTCGTTTTATATAGCGCCTTTCAGTCTACAGTAAACAAAACAAACGCAGGCGAAATAAGGACGCTCGCTATGAATCTACATAAAAAGAACGCAGTAACGAACTAACAAACCATTCAGTAACGTAAGTAGCGTTACTGAATTTCAAAAGTAATGCGTTAGAGTACTAGTTGCGGCAAAAAGTAACTTTGTTTCTGTAACGCGTTACTTTGTAACGCGTTAGTCCCAACACTGGCTCTGACTGGCTGTGACATCAGGACCCGGCCAAACCGGACGTGGTCACTCGTCGGAACGGCTTGTCAAATGATGCTCGCCGGATGTTTCGTCTTGTAACTCGAGAATGGAATCACGCAATAGGTTGAGTGTGGTGGCGATCGAAAGGTGGCAAATTCAACTTTCCAACAATGTATTGGTTGATCGGCGAAAAATGCAGCCCGGAGCCGACAAAGTGCAGTGACGTGTGCACGAGTGCATACGGGATTGTGGGCCCCCGAACGTTCAAAAGCACTTGATAATAGGGTCTGATATACCTCTATATTAAAGCTGCAGTAGGCAACTTTGGAGAATTTAGCAAGCTTGTAACTCGAGACCCGAAGCACGCAATCGGTTGAGTGTGGTGGCGATCGAAAGGCAAAAAATTCAACTTTCGAACGGTGTATTGGATGATCGGCGAAAAATGCAACCTTGATCCAACAGATGAGAGCAAAGTGCCACGATGCACACGCGTCCCGCGCGAACGGCGTGGTGTACCGTATATGGTACGCCGAACGTTAAGAGTTTAAACACTCATTTTCCGTGGGATTTTTATAAACCTTGTACTACATAAGACTTCAGGCTATGGAACCGTTATGTTTTCCAGCTCCTACCTCTCAGCTGGAACCCCAGAACATCTGGCAACAAGTCAACACAAAAGTAAGGAGAAAATATTTTATTTCCGTGTTTTCAAACCTCTGTTTCTCTATTTCATTAGCACTCAAAGTGATTTTTCTTTATTGTGTAAGAAACTTCAGAATGTTACTGTACCTTTCAAAAGAGACTCATGCATGTGCTATAAGTATAAAGTATAATAAATTACTTTGGGTATGCAATCGTCAGGCGTTTTATGCAAAATGTGGGGTATGCTTAAGGGGTTAAGAAGAAGAATAAAATCTATATTTCCCAGCCTCTGATCAGCAGGTTCTGCACACTGCATACCTTTTCACGAGGAACACGACGGTGGTCTTAGCTTCCCGATGCCACTCGGCAACACCACCTGGCAGGTCAACAACATCTGATTGGTTATTGATGCAGGGAGCTGATGTTTTTGGCCAATCCAATGTCTTCCCGGGGTCACATCGGAAATGTTGTCGATCGGTAGACTCCTTTCTCTGCGCAATCAATGCTGCTCCTCACACCGGCGCCACACATTTAGCCACAAACCAATGGCAAGTCAATGGGCCGGGGGTATTGTCTGTACAAGCTGAGATCTACGTTGCATGGAGTAAGATTTCAGCGAGCCTCAGTCGGCTCGTACAGAGACAGGACCTCCACCCCATTGACTCGCCATTGGTTTGTGGCTATAACTAACTGGTGTTAGTATGAGGAATACAATTGATTGTGCTGAGAAAGGACTCTAGTGATCAACAGTGTCGTTGGTCAGTGAGAAACAAGGGTTACAAAAATCTGTAGTATCTCTTTAATGAGTATCAATGGAGTAAATGAGTATCCAATTTGATTACAATCACCTGTCACTTGCCAACCATGATGTGTACAACAACAATGGTATAAATATCAATAGGCCATGACATAGCAGTTTCAAAACAGTTCCCCTGTAGTTCGCCCGGGCCCCACAAGAGTGAATGCCTTCTACCATGACTACTGTAGTACTAATGCAGGATGGAGGACTGTTACCATGACTACTACTGTAGTACTAATACAGGATGGAGGACTGTTACCATGACTACTACTGTAGTACTAATACAGGATGGAGGACTGTTACCATGACTACTACTGTAGTACTAATGCAGGATGGAGGACTGTTACCATGACTACTACTGTAGTACTAATACAGGATGGAGGACTGTTACCATGACTACTACTGTAGTACTAATACAGGATGGAGGACTGTTGCCATGACTACTACTGTAGTACTAATACAGGATGGAGGACTGTTACCATGACTACTACTGTAGTACTAATGCAACCAATGTTATGTTGTCCTCAGATCCCCCACCCTATCACTCCCTCACTCACTCACTCACTCACTCCCTCACTCCCTCACTCACTCACTCACTCACTCACTCACTCACTCACTCACTCACTCACTCCCTCACTCCCTCCCTCACTCACTCCCTCAATAACTTACTCACTCCCTCACTCACTCACTCACTCCCTCACTCCCTCACTCCCTCACTCACTCACTCACTCCCTCACTCCCTCACTCCCTCACTCACTCCCTCACTCCCTCACCCACTCACTCACTCCCTCCCTCACTCCCTCACTCCCTCCCTCACTCCCTTACTCCCTCACCCACTCCCTCACTCACTCACTCACTCACTCACTCACTCACTCACTCACTCACTCACTCACTCACTCACTCACTCACTCACTCACTCACTCACTCACTCACTCACTCACTCACTCACTCACTCACTCACCAGGGATCTGTTCTGAAAATGTAATAAAGCCTCTTATCTGACCTGAAACAGATGGACCAGGGATCTCACCTGAAAATGTAATAAAGTCTTATCTGTAACTCGAGAACCGTTGAACGGATTTTGTCACCTGAAAGAGCAATCGACAGGCAATAAATAGGGCTTTAATTCTACCTATATATTGTATTAAAAGAAATGCACACCCGAGCCACTAGAGGTCGGCAAAGAATCATCCACATGTGGGCCCTTGGATGTTAAGAGGTTAATGTTTTTCAAAAAAAATTGTAGCCAAGAGTAAATACCATAATTCTATCAAAAACAGTAGTCAAAGTGTATATTTTCATTTTTACCGATGTTTTATATGTTTTATCGGAAATACAAATTTATCGAAAAATGCGAATTATCGTAAAAACCGCAAGAAATGACTAAATCCAGATTCAACCCTGCCATTGGAAAGAGGAGCATCTTCCCTATCCATAGATGTATGATTTGGCCATAATACGGTCAATGTCAAGTTCAAGGTAAAATATGAATTTATAATTCAAGTCGATTATCATTAAATACTGTATCTACAAATCCTTCTGTTTAATCATCTTCCCGAGGTTCATTTGCTTAGATTTTTTGTACACATGATCTCAATAAGGTGGTGAATGAGCTCAGTGAGCATTTTTCAGAAAACTTTTAAAATTTCTGATCATCATCATCAAAATCTTAAATCATAATTAATCATAATTAATTTATTCATTACAATTTACTCAGCCTAGTAACAGACACAATATTTCTGACACTGGAAATACATACCCCCAGGTCCCTAGATGTTCCTAGATACCAAGAACATGCTAATTGACCTTGCAGAAGTGGATCAATCTTCCATTTACCTTTAGGCGAAAACGGTCTACAGATTAACAGGTTAAACATCGTTTTTAAAGTAT
>NC_140167.1:83973638-83996138 GCF_963971535.1 Notolepis coatsorum
TGTCTGTCTGTCTGTCTGTCTGTCTGTCTGTCTGTCTGTCTGTCTGTCTGTCTGTCTGTCTGTCTGTCTGTCTGTCTGTCTGTCTGTCTGTCTGTCTGTCTGTCTGTCCGTCCGTCCGTCCGTCCGTCCGTCCGTCCGTCCGTCCGTCCGTCCGTCCGTCCGTCTGTCTGTCTGTCTGTCTGTCTGTCTGTCTGTCTGTCTGTCTGTCTGCCTGCCTGCCTGCCTGGACCACAGACTCATCTCTCTCTCTCTCTCTCTCTCTCTCTCTCTCTCTCTCTCTCTCTCTCTCTCTCTCTCTCTCTCTCTCTCTCTCTCTCTCTCTCTCTCTCTGTCTGTCTGGACCACAGACTCATCTCTCTCTCTCTCTCTCTCTCTCTCTCTCTCTCTCTCTCTCTCTCTCTCTGGCCTTGCTCTGGTGGAGGGTGTGCCACTGTGTGTGTGCCATCATGTTAACGTTAGCCTCAGTTAAACCTTGCAACGCCTCGTTAGATGAAGCTGTGTTCTGAGGTGTCCTGTGTTCTGAGCTGTGTTCTGAGCTGTGTGCTGAGCTGTGTCCTGCATGTGTTCTGTGTTCTGAGATGTGTTCTGAGCTGTGTTCTGTGTTCTGAGCTGTGTTCTGAGCTGTGTGCTGAGCTGTGTTCTGCATGTGTTCTGTGTTCTGAGGTGTCCTGTGTTCTGAGCTATGTTTTGAACTGTGTTCTGTGCTGTGTTCTGCATGTGTTCTGTGTTCTGAGATGTGTTCTGAGCTGTGCTCTGAGCTGTGTTCTGAGATGTGTTCTGTGTTCTGAGCTGTGTTCTAAGCTGTGTTGTGTTCTGAGCTGTGTTCTGAGCTTATATAGTGCTTTTACTAACTATTATATTTCTCTCTCCTCTGGTCAGGGGCATTGCCGGGTCTGTGCAGCGATAACACTGTATATTGACTGTAGAACGGGAGCTCTCTCTCGCTCTCTCTCTCTCTCTTGCTATATGTTGACTGTATCATGCCCAGCCTCGGGCAGCGCTATTATTTAAGAATATGTTGACTGTATGAAAAAAATATTTTATAATATATATAAATATATATATAATTTTTTTTCTTTTTTATTACCTTTAGGGGGGGGGGGGGGGGGGGCTCGCGTTTAAATCTCGCACAGGGCCTCGCATTTCTCCCATGCCGCCCTGCATACACACAGTCCTCATATCCCTCCTAGTTACACATACACACAGTCCTCATACACAGTCCTGATATCACTCCTAGTTACACACATACAGTCCTCATATCCCTCCTAGTTACACATTGATTGATTAATTGATTGAAAAGTTTATTAACAGATTGCAGAATGGGTACAGTACAGTACAGCTCAATACATACAATTGTTAAGGGGATGCAGACCAGAGAAAGACTTTCATCTTGTTTACATCAGGGTCCCCCATTTTCAATTCATCATAACATATATGACATACATGACATACAGATAGACAGTACTGCTACATCTATACATTTATGACATATCAGATTTGCAAATACAGTACTGTTTGTGATACAAAAAGTGTCCAGAAAAAGAGTGTATATACATTTGATGTAGAAACTGTACATTGGGGGAGGTTGGGTGGGTGGGGTGGGGTTGGGTGGGTGGGTGGGGGCTGTACATTGGAGGTTGGGGGGGGCGGGGGGTTGGATAGGGGACACACACACTGTACACTGTACATTGGAATACTGACAAAGCCATACTTGGTCATTTACTGTACAACTGGGTTAGGACATTTGTAGGGGCCAGTTTCGAATTGCAGTCTCCCGTAGGTGTTCTTTGAGGGTGTTTTTGAAAGTGGGTAGTGATTCACATTCCTTTACAGCTTTGGGTAGGGCGGTCCACATTGATGTGGCATAATTGCAAAACGTGTTTAGTCCCTTGTTTGAGCCTAATCTGGGTTTAACATGATTTTTGGAGCTCCCTCTGGTGTTGTGATCGTGGTATTCACTGACCTTTGGGAAGTATTTTGACATGTACATGGGTACCTTGGTCGCGTAGTGTAGAACAGGCCCATTGCAAGTAGCTGCACTCTGTCATCTACTCTAAGTCATCCTAGGTTGTCAAAGTGGGCAGGGGTGAGGTGGGTTCTAGGAGTCAGGTCAAGCAGTAGTCTGACTAGCTTGTTTTGAGATGTTTGTAATTTGTTTTTTAGTGCCTTTGAGGTGCTTTGGTACCATGAGGTGCAAGCATAGTCGTAGTACCCTTGAATGAGTGCTCCTGCCAGAGACTTCAGGGTATTCTTGTTTACCAGAGAGGAGATCCGGTACAAGAATCGAGTTCGTTGGTTGACTTTTTTTATTACATTGGATGCCATTTTGTCACAGGAAAGATTAGCCTCTAGGATGGAACCCAGGTGGTAATTTCATCTTTCCTTGTGACAATATTGTCACCCACTGTAACCGAGAAGCCATCGGTCTTGCTGAGTTTGTTATTTGAACCGAAGAGAATGGACTCTGTTTTGCCCATGTGTAATGATAGTTTGTTGTTGGCGAGCCATATGCAGATTTTGCCTAGTTCTGAGCTGAGGGCTTTTTCAACCTGTAACTTGTTCTTGTCAGAGACCAGCAGGGCTGAGTCGTCCGCAAACAGGAACAAGTTGCAGTCACAAGCTGACGACATGTAATTTGCATGAATTAGGAATAGTAGCGGTCCTAGTATGCTTCCTTGTGGAACACCACAGCTCACTGTGAGGGGGGGGATAGGGTACCGTTTACCTCCACCATCTGTTCTCTCCCCTCCAGGTAGGATTGTATCCAGCTCACTGATAGACTATCAAAACCAATTGCTTTTAGCTTGTCAATCAGAATGGTGTGATTGACAGTGTCGAAGGCCTTTTGTAGGTCCAGCATGACCATGCCGCAGTATTTGCCCACGTCCACCTCTTGTTTGATGTGGTCGTTCAAATAGAGAAGGCATGTGTCAGTGGAGTGGGATGTTCTGAAGCCAGATTCGAATTCGTAGATTCAATTTTTTTTTCCGCTAGGTACTTTTCGATCTGTTCGTATACTATTTTTTTTCCATGACTTTCGAGATGGATGTAAGGATAGAAACAGGGCGGTAGTTGCCTGGGTCTAATTTGCTGCCCTTTTTGTGCAGGGGTGTTACTCTCGCAATTTTGAAGTCCTTGGGGACGTGGCCCTGTTTTATGGAGAGGTTTATTATGTGTGTGATGACTGGGGTGATGGCGGCTGCTGAGTCTCTGAGGAATTAGGAGGGGATGTTGTCATGGCCAGTGGCCTTGTTCGGTTGGAGGGCGCTCAGTTTTTTTAGTACCTCATCTGTAGTTACCATTTCCAGTTTGAAGTCGTCTTTGTGGACGCCTAGGTTCTTGTAGTATGCTACTATGTGTTCTACCCCATACTGCCCTGAGTGGGAGGGTAGTTTGTTTACCAGTGTTGTGGCTATGTTTGTGAAGAAAGTGTTTAAGTAATTGGCTACATCCAGTTTGTCTGTGATGAACGTGTTGTCCGTTTTTATGTTTATGTTTGAGAACCTGGTTTTAAGTTTTTTACTGCAGCCTAGTTGATTGTTGAGTAATTTCCAAAGTTCACATGGTTTATTTTTGTTTTCCTCAGTTTTGTCATTGATGACATTTTTTTTTGCAGTTTTGATCATGGAGTTTACGTCATTTCTTAGTCTGTTTCTTTCTAGTTTGAGTTCAGTCACGTGGTCTTGGAGTTCACTGCTCGTGCTTTTGGTAAGTGTAACTGAGGGGTACAATTCCCTGACTGTATGGTTAGATATGATACTTACTACCACTACCTCTTGTACTTTAGACTCTGGCCACCCAGTACTAGGTATAAATAATTATGATAAACACTCCCACCTGATGAAACGGATCCAACACAAATGTACCAAGTCGAAAGTCTGCGTTTAATAATAATACATAGCAAAAGGTATGTACAACGATCACTTAATTACATTTATGATTTGAAATAGTATGCACTTTTATGGCAAATGAGTATTTGTAGGTAGATCAATATCGAATGTCCAATCTCTGATTGCGCAGGAAGCAAATATACAACCTGGAATATTTAGGGAACAATGGCAATGATACTTGAATGATTATATAGCTGGATACACTAGGGGGAGGTTCCGACTGCTTGTAGGACAGCTGGAGGGGGGGGTAGAGTCTGGCTGTATCCCGTCTGGCCGAGGGTATCCTGGGAGAGCCCACAGTCGTGCGACCCGGTGCCCAGCGATCCTCGATCCACAGATGAAAGCAGTTGGACTCTCTGTGGCCGGCGTCCTCCGGTCCACGATGGAGAGACGTGAGGCGACCTCGTCGTGTAGAGCGTCTTCTCACCTGTCGTCCTCTCCGGGGGGGGTATTTCCAACACACCGCAGTGTTGGCCTTTATCCATAGAATAATCAAAGTACTCAAAGCATAATCCAAGCCGGGGAAGGCTAGCCGTCGTCGGTAGAATAATCCAATATACAGGTCCACTCGCTCTTTGGCCTGGAGCTCCTCGGGTGCAGCTTCACGTGGGGTCAACCACCCTGGATAAGCGTCCAGCTGATGCCCGAAACGATGGGGGTGCTGATTACTATAGAACTCTTACCGCACGAGGCACTACATATGAATAGACTATTATTAGCTTAATAGAATACGTCCAACTCGACGATATAGTGCCAAATATGACTATTCAAATATTAATATACACGATGTCTCAATGCCGATACTGGGCCGAATTGGCCTTACTGCCCACACGTGGTTCGCGGGGAGGCTTTTGCGTCTGTCACTCTGTTGGAGGGTAAGGAACTGGACTAAAAAGAAAGCTCTACTTTAATAGCGCAGTATATATACGCACTATGAACAAATAGTACCATTAGTGGTGCGGTAGACATATTCCTACGCGGAACTAGGACTTGTCCATACATGTTGAGCGGTACGATTGAACCTGGTCTGAGGGGTATGGCGACCTGGCACCAAGGTCTCGTCCAATGGTAGAATGGAGACTATTATGGGATGTTCAGTAGACTAGAAGGGATATTCAATGCATATTGTACAAGGAATATACAAGGGATATCAGGGGATATACAAATACAATTAAATATATATAAATAAATATATATATTCGGTTTAATCTGATCCTTCAGAACAGCCGCCCCCTAATTGGTCCCAACCCAATTAGTTAAGCAGAGACAGATTAACCGCACTGTCTACCACTCAAGGGTTCGCTGTAAGGGTCAGTCAACTCACAAAGTCATAGGGTCATGGTCATCATCGATTGTGTCTGGGAGTCGGGGCAGTTCTATGAGCCTCGCCACAGGACGGGTGTAAATGCGCCCCTGGACGAGTACTTCAGCTGCTCGGACCTTGCCATCGGCACCGGTGATCACTTTGCTTACGCGGACAGCCGGCCACATAGCTCTGGGTAGTGACTGGTCAATAATCATGACGACTGTTCCTTCCGTCAAATTGTCTCTCTCTTTTACCCACTTCTGGCGGGTCTGTAGAGACGGTAGGTAGTGCAGTAGGAAACTGCTCCAAAACTTGTCGGCTAATACTTGGCTGTACCTCCACATTCGTCGGCCGTTCGCTTCTTCAGGCCGGTACATTGTCTGGGGTAACGCGGGATCTAGCCGCCCCATCAGGAGGGTGTTGGGGGTGACTGGGTCGACATCTGCTACATCACTGGAGACGTAACCGAGGGGCTTTGAGTTCAATACTCCCTCAATCTCCGTGAGGACTGTCATTAGGACTTCTTCTGCCACAGTCTGGGCCCCAAGTACTGCGTACAGGGCTGTCTTTATAGAACGTACTTCTCGTTCCCAAGTTCCACCGAAGTGGGGTGCGTTTGGGGGGTTGAATTGGAAGTCAATCTGGGCTGGAGCGAGGTGGGTCTTAAGTTCTGGGCCCATAGCTTGGAAGCTCTCCCTCAGCTCTCTTTCTCCGCCTTTGAAGTTTGTCCCGTGATCGGACAATAATGTAGACGGTTTTCCTTTCCGTGATGTGAATCTTCGGAAGGCCATAAGGAATGAGTCTGCGCTCATGGTCGGAAGGAGCTCGATATGTATCGCTCTGGTGGTCATGCATTTGAATACAATACCCCACCGCTTCTCGGTGCCTCTTCCTTTCTTTATTTGCAGCGGGCCAAAACAGTCCATGCCTGTTGAGTGGAATGGCTTGTCGCCGAGTCGGAGGCGACATGGAGGTAGGTCAGCCATCCGTGGTATGCTGGGCTGCGCGCGCCACTTTCGGCAGTCTAGACAGGTTCGCTGGAAGCGTCGCACCGCCTCTCTTCCTTGAAGTATCCAGTAACAACGTCTGATTTCCGCGAAGACTCTCTCTGCTCCTGCGTGGTGTACATCCTCGTCGTATTTCTTTATAATCAGCTCTGTGACCTTGTGTCGGCTGTTCAATACGATCGGGTACTTAATGTCATCCGGTAAATTGGGGGCTCTCCGCAGGCGACCACCCACTCTGATGAGGGTATGTGTGTCACTCTCGGGGGCCAGATGAATCAATCTGCTGTCTGATGGGACGGGCTTTCCTCCCTGTAGACAGTCTAGTTCATCGGGGAACGAGTCTCTCTGGGCTCGTTGCAGTAGAAGCAGTTCTGCTTCCTCGTAGTCAGCTGCTGACATATCAGCGGGGGACTTAATCTCTGGGTGGTGCCGCAGGAATGTCCGTTGCTGCGCACTCTCTATGGTAATGCAATCGTCTATGTTGGGGTCTGCGGAGACAACAGTGCTCAATCCACAGAACATGGGTTTCTTATTCTCAGCCTCCTCGTCACTTGCTTCCCTCGGGGTGGGCGTGGGCCAATCTCCTTCCGGGAGCTTGAGGAATGCTGGTCCGTCACTGTAGATGTTATGACGGGTTAAGTCATCTAGGGACATTCCCCGGGTGATGACGTCAGCTGGGTTGTGTTTTGTATCAACATAGCGCCAGTTTGCTTCTCCGGTTAACTCTCCGGTTAACTCTTGAATCTCAGTGACTCTGACTCCCACGAAGACTTTGTATTTGCATGAATCCGATTTGATCCAGGCGAGTACTGTCGTGGAATCTGACCACAGGATTGTTCTATGCACCGGAATGGTGAGCTCACGTTGGATGAGCGTGGCTAGATGCGCTCCTGCGAGGGCTGCGCAGAGCTCTAGACGTGGGATAGACTGTTGCTTGCGTGGGGCTATTCTCGAGCGGGCGAGGATGAATGCTGTGTAGATCTCTCCCCCCTCTTCTTGGGCCCGCAAGTAGGCTACTGATCCGTAGGCGACCTCGGAGGCGTCACTGAAGACGTGTAGATCCATTTTACATGTCTCTGGCCTCACCGTGGGTGGGAAGTAGCTTCGGCGTATATTAACGCCTGGGAGTGAGTGGAGTTCCATCTCCCACTCTCTCCAGGTGGATCTAAGGTGTGCGGGAATGGGGTCGTCCCAGCCCTGGTCCTTGTCCCACAATGCTCGTACAATCATCTTTGCCCTGGTGGTGTACGGTAGTGTACATCCTAACGGGTCATATTGTCGGGCGAGTGTTCTGTACACACTCCGTCTGGTGGTCGGTATTGCCGTCGACCTTCCCTGCTCCGTGGTCAGGGGTTTGTGTCTATAGTGGAGCGAATCTGTTTTGAAGCGCCACACTAGTCCTAGTGTCATCTCTTGGGCTTCTCCTGGGATTGTGGCCATCCAGGTCTCGCTGCTCGCTGCCTTGTCCTCGGAGGAGAGGCTGCGCAGTACGTGCGGATCGCTGCTGGCCCACTGCCTGAGATCAAAGCCGCCTTTGATCAGAGAGGCGCGGAGTTTAAGTAGGAGAGCCTCGGCTTCTTCCTGGGTCGAAACGCTTTGTAGACAGTTATCTACGTAGAAGCTGTTCTTCACACTGTGTCGGACCTCTTCGTCCGCTGCTGGGTTCTCTGCGACATGTCTCTGTAGTGCAAATGTAGCACAGCATGGGCTGCATGTAGTTCCGAAAGGGAGGACTTCCCATTGGTAGATGGCTGGGTGCTCATCTCCTGGCCTCTCTCTCCATAGGAACCGCAACAGGGGCTTGTCCTCCTCTACTAATCTCACCTGCAGGAACATCCCTTTGATATCCCCGCTGATAGCCACCTTGTCCTGGCGGAAGCGGAGTAGTACGCCTAGTAGGGAGGGGCCGAGTGTAGGACCGGGCAATAGCTCTTTATTCAGATTTTGGGATCCGATCTGGTAGCTGCAGTTAAACACGATGCGGTCTTTGCCGTTGTGATGAACCTTGTGGTGGGGCACGTACCACGATTCAGTCGTCTGGTCGGCCTCTTTAATGTCAATCTTTGTGACGTGTCCCGCTGTGATGAGCTTCTCAATCTCAGCGCGGTATACACTTTCTTGGGCGGGGTCCTTGGCTAAGCGCCGCTCTGTGTTTAGTAGGTACCGCTCTGTGGCGTCTTTCTTTGCGTGAAAGGTAGGCATCCCTTCCCGCCGCAGGAGTGGCGTGGCGTATCTCAACACGCCGCTGACTGGGACTCTCTTTGTTCCCGTCTCGAGGAGGTTAATGGCGTAGATGTCGTCTTTAGAGCGAATGTCTTTCTTTTCGTTCTTAAAGGGCATCTGTTCTAAGGTCCATAGCCTCTCTACATGCTGCAGGAGTGCGGTGTCTCCCTCTGTGACTCGGGAGTGGAGACAGCTAGTGGCTGTGGTTCGGTTGAGAGATTTGGCGAGTGGGCCTTGGAGAGTCCATCCTAGGCGGGTCTCGACTGCTGCAGGACAGCCTCTGGGTCCGGTATGAACCCGGTCTATCGGGACAATGAGGTCTGCATGGTCGGAGCCTATCAACAGTGTCGGGGTAGCACCGTCTATGAGTGGGATCGGTAGCTTGCGTAGATGTACATATTTCTCCATCAGCTTGGCTACGGGGTATGTGTACCGTGAGAGTCCTATTTCTTGGCTGGTGAAAGCGTCTGTAATCCTGTACCGTCGCTCGGGCTGGCCGCTTGCTGCGATAGAGAATGAGACATTCTCGCCCTTTATCGTTTTCAAATCTCTTCTTATTGTCCGAATTGTCATTTGGTTTTCGCTCCCCCGCAGCCCTAGCTGGGCCGCAGCGGACGCGAGCAGAAGGGTCTTCTCTGACCCGTCATCAAGGACGGCGTAAGTGTCCATGACTTTATTCTGGTAGCTCAATGTCACACGGACTACCTTTAAGAGCACTCTGGCTCCGCTGCTGCTGGCGGGGTCGATGTACATGACGCTTGCTTTGCTGCTTGATGGTGCGGGTGGAGGCCGCCGTCTGTTACTGTCGTGGAGTATGTCCAGATGGGCTCCATCGCACCGACTGCACCTTTTCTTTAAGCGGCATTCGGCTGCCATGTGTGATCGCGCACAGCGAAAACAGCGTCTGTTGGACTTTATCCATTGACTCGCTTCCTCCGCATTCATCTTGGGGAATGAGTCACATTGTGACAGCCAGTGTTCTTTCTCACAGTAGGGGCACACTATCTTCCACTTCTCCTTTCTTGAGGGGGTACTGTGGCTCCTACTGTTTGGCACTGACTCCGATTGGTGCATGACAGTCACCGATCTTTTTCCATCATTTAGTCTCCTGGTTCCTTCTCTGGAGCCAGGGGTGCTCCGTCCGAATGTATCTAGCCGTAAGCTGCTGACTTCTCTCGCCAGGAAGTCGGCTAGATCGAGGAGGTTCGGTTCGGGGCCATTAGGGTCTCGGTGGTCTCTCTGCCGCCTAAAGCGCTCCTGTCGGGCGGGCGGTAGCTTCTCCAAGATCCTCTCTACATTTGAGTTGGCGTATAGTTCATGCCTACCCTTTTCCCTCTGCGCTCCCAGCATCCCTACTAGGGACTGCACTCTGATGGACAGGTCGTCCAGTGCTCGATTGTCTGTTGCTGGGGGTAGGCGGTCGATGTGCCTGATCTCCTGGATCACGTAATCCCATATACGTCCATATCTCTGGTCCAACGCTACTAGCGCTGCGGTGTATGGGGTCGTGGAAGTGGCGTAGGCGAGCGCTATGTTGTGCGCGCGGGGTACCTTTAAATGCTTCAGTAGTATCGCGTATTTATGGCGTTCATCAATGACATCCACCAACATTGTCTCCAGACACATGCGGAGCTCCGTATACTGGGCCCGGTTCTCCTGGGTGAAGTCTGGTACCATAGGTGTGCCAATGTATGACGCGGATTGTTGATACATCGGCGAGCGTTGGGGGAGAGGCCTCCTAGGCGAGTCTCCTCCTGCTCCTTGGCGTGGGCTGGTACCGGCTGTGTACCATGGCCCGCTGGTCCAGGTGCTGTTCCTCGGTGCGGGTCGTGCGTCGTGCTCACCCGTGAATAGCGTCGGGGGTCTGTAGCGCAGCTCCGCGGGGGTATAGCCTGGGCTGTACTGGACCTCCTGGTCCGGTAGAGTACTGTGCTGTCGTCGGGCGTGGTTCTCCTCCTCTTCCTCTTCGTCTTCCGTTAGGTCATCCAGGGCTTGTAGTCTCTGATTTAGCCTCTCCGCAGTGTATGCTGCTCCTTCCCGGTGGCTGGGTCTCGCTTGGACCGGTTGGGGAAGGGGGTCTGCGGGGGGTATAAACCTTGTCTGTTGGTCAAGTTCAGGGTCGCTTACTCGGCTAGGGGATGCCGCCCTGGAGTGATGTCTAGACGAGTTCCTGGAGCCTCTGGTGGAGGGAGGGGGTGTTGTCCTTCTGATCAGCTGTTCTATTAGTTGCGCTTGTGCTCTGTCGCGCTCGGCTTCGCGCTTGGTGAGATCCGATTCTCTCTGGGCACCGGTGGCGGCGCGCTGGGCGTCGGCCCGGTCTCTTGCCATATTCTCTTCCATCTGAATGCGTCTTATTTCCAGGCGTATGTGCTCTTCTTCGCTCCGTTGCTGTATCTGCAATCGATCGCGTTCACCCTGGAGTCTATCGCGTTCAGTAGAGGCTTTCAGGCTGACGAGGAATGCCTGCTGTAGTGTCCTCTCTGCCTCGCTGGGAGAAGACGGTTGTATAGGGGAGCCGTCCCTTGGGGTACTCCGTGCGGAGTCTTGGAGCTCTATCTCCACGGTGCTCTCCTCATCTTCTTCCGTGCCGAGTTCTCTCTCGGTAGTGTTGTCTTCCTCCCGGGACTCGTCGGGGACTACTTCTTCGGTATTGGCGGGGTGTAAAGTCATGTCTGGTTCCCCCTGGTCCCCACCGTGAGCTGGGTCAGTTACGTTAGAACCCATAGGGGCCTCTATGGTCGGGGTAGCCTGGTCGTTAGGGTTAGACATAATTTTACTTTCTAGTTTTACCGCGTTTACTGTTGGTAGAAGACTAGGTTGTTGACTGACAGCGTAAGCCTCTAGGTACTGAGGGAGCTGTCGTTTGCGCCGCGGGCGTTGTTGGTTAGGAGGATCGTTTCGTGGAGTGTTCATCATAGGCCATTTTAATATTAATAACACTATATTAATATTACACTGATTACCCTCCGGCTCGAAGGACCAATTGTAACTGAGGGGTACAATTCCCTGACTGTATGGTTAGATATGATACTTACTACCACTACCTCTTGTACTTTAGACTCTGGCCACCCAGTACTAGGTATAAATAATTATGATAAACACTCCCACCTGATGAAACGGATCCAACACAAATGTACCAAGTCGAAAGTCTGCGTTTAATAATAATACATAGCAAAAGGTATGTACAACGATCACTTAATTACATTTATGATTTGAAATAGTATGCACTTTTATGGCAAATGAGTATTCGTAGGTAGATCAATATCGAATGTCCAATCTCTGATTGCGCAGGAAGCAAATATACAACCTGGAATATTTAGGGAACAATGGCAATGATACTTGAATGATTATATAGCTGGATACACTAGGGGGAGGTTCCGACTGCTTGTAGGACAGCTGGAGGGGGGGGTAGAGTCTGGCTGTATCCCGTCTGGCCGAGGGTATCCTGGGAGAGCCCACAGTCGTGCGACCCGGTGCCCAGCGATCCTCGATCCACAGATGAAAGCAGTTGGACTCTCTGTGGCCGGCGTCCTCCGGTCCACGATGGAGAGACGTGAGGCGACCTCGTCGTGTAGAGCGTCTTCTCACCTGTCGTCCTCTCCGGGGGGGGTATTTCGAACACACCGCAGTGTTGGCCTTTATCCATAGAATAATCAAAGTACTCAAAGCATAATCCAAGCCGGGGAAGGCTAGCCGTCGTCGGTAGAATAATCCAATATACAGGTCCACTCGCTCTTTGGCCTGGAGCTCCTCGGGTGCAGCTTCACGTGGGGTCAACCACCCTGGATAAGCGTCCAGCTGATGCCCGAAACGATGGGGGTGCTGATTACTATAGAACTCTTACCGCACGAGGCACTACATATGAATAGACTATTATTAGCTTAATAGAATACGTCCAACTCGACGATATAGTGCCAAATATGACTATTCAAATATTAATATACACGATGTCTCAATGCCGATACTGGGCCGAATTGGCCTTACTGCCCACACGTGGTTCGCGGGGAGGCTTTTGCGTCTGTCACTCTGTTGGAGGGTAAGGAACTGGACTAAAAAGAAAGCTCTACTTTAATAGCGCAGTATATATACGCACTATGAACAAATAGTACCATTAGTGGTGCGGTAGACATATTCCTACGCGGAACTAGGACTTGTCCATACATGTTGAGCGGTACGATTGAACCTGGTCTGAGGGGTATGGCGACCTGGCACCAAGGTCTCGTCCAATGGTAGAATGGAGACTATTATGGGATGTTCAGTAGACTAGAAGGGATATTCAATGCATATTGTACAAGGAATATACAAGGGATATCAGGGGATATACAAATACAATTAAATATATATATATAAATAAATATATATATTCGGTTTAATCTGATCCTTCAGAACAGTAAGCTTTGACTGACTTTTACGAAACTCAGAGCATTTTTTGTCTCTGGCTTTCATAGCGGTCAGTATTTCAGTGTGCATCCATGGCTCAGCGCGATTTTTTACCCTGGTGGTTCTTGGGGGCCATGTTGTTTAGTATTGATGAAAATTTGGTTTTGAAGCCAAGCCAGGTTTCTTCAACCAGTGTACCATTGAGTTCATCTGACCATTCCAGACTCTCCAGTTCAAGGTTAAAGGCCTCGCTAGAGTAGGTTTTGAGGTCTCTAGATGTGACTGTTTTGTGACAGCCAGCCTTTTGCTTTAGCTTTCCTCATATCCCTCCTAGCTACACATACACACAGTCCTCATATCCCTCCTAGTTACACACACACAGTCCTCATATCCCTCCTAGTTACACACACAGTCCTCATATCCCTCCTAGTTACACATACACACAGTCCTCATATCTTTCCTAGTCACACATAATAATAATAATACAACTGTATTTGTATAGCACCTTTCATACAGAAACTGCAGCTCAAAGTGCTTCACAACAGAAAAAAGACAGGCATAAAATGACCATATAAAGTGCAGACATATAAAATCACAGTTTTTAACATTAGGATCTACTGTAACATCCCAACAGGCAAACCTTGTTTATGGTTTGATTCAGTTTTAAAAATAGACAATAATAAAAAAAGAGTAAGATAGAATAGACAGAGTAAAATAGTGCAATAGTGCAGTGCAATAAGTAGTAGAATAGAATAGACATGAAATGACCACATAAAGTGCAGACATTTTTTTACAGTGAAAATAGTTCTGGATTACTGTAAAGTCGTCTTTATCTTCTCTGTTTGGTATCCACAGTTTAAAACCTGACAGTCTTCCCTCCTGTTTGATACCCACTTTGACCCTTCGAACCTCCCACTCAGGGCAAACCTCCCTCTCAGTGCGCAATTCCCTTTCTCAGGGCGCAGTTCTAGGCCTGGGTCCTACACAGTTTAATACCTGACAGTTTTGAATCTGTAATAAAGCAATAGACTACACAGTCCTCATATCCTTCCCAGTTACACACACACAGTCCTCATATCCCTCCTAGTTACACATACACACAGTCCTCATATCCCTCAGAGTTACACACAGTCCTCATATCCCTCCTAGTTACACACAGTCCTCATATCCCTCCTAGTTACACACAGTCCTCATATCCCTCAGAGTTACACACAGTCCTCATATCCCTCCTAGTTACACACAGTCCTCATATCCCTCCTAGTTACACACAGTCCTCATATCCCTCAGAGTTACACACAGTCCTCATATCCCTCAGAGTTACACACAGTCCTCCAATCCCTCCTAGTTACACACAGTCCTCATATCCCTCCTAGTTACACACAGTCCTCATATCCCTCCTAGTTACACACAGTCCTCATATCCCTCCCAGTATAACAGCTGGTATTTAATATAACAGAACAGCTGGTATTCAATATAACAGCTGATATTCAATATAACAGCTGATATTCAATATAACAGCTGATATTCAATATAACAGCTGATATTCAATATAACAGCTGATATTAATATAACAGCTGATATTCAATATAACAGCTGATATTCAATATAACAGCTGATATTTGATATAACAGCTGATATTTAATAATATATATGAGTTGGTGTGAATCTGAAGCAGGATCCTGTCAGTCTACCTCAGTATTGGCTCTGCTCTCATCTGAATTGCCAATCCGGCCGACCAAATTTTTTAATAATCCAATTGTTGTGTGTCCACTTTGAAAATATGGCTTCAATTCAGGCGCGCCTCTGGACTCCTGGGGTTCTCCAGCCACAGCCCCATTTGCAACAACCAGCTCTTTATCCCTGCCCACACTGACGCAGCCTTCTCGACCTGGCACAGGTCAGGCCTAGTTAGAGTGAGGGACCTATACACAAGGTTTTCTGTAGTTTTAGCGATCTGTGTGAAAAATTTGGCCTCCCGAGATCTCATTTATTCCGATACTTTCAAGTTCGGAACTGGATTAAACAACATAATACCTCCTTCCCTAATATCTCTAACTCAGAGGACTGGGAAAAGGAATTGGGCGATGCTATAGATGAGGATATTTGGAATGGAGTATTGGCCAGAGTAAATGACAGTATACATCTTGTTCCAGGCTCAATCTGATGTAATTTAAGGTGGTCCATCGCATCTACTTCACAAACTCTAAACTCTCCAAAATATATCCCAATATTACAGACTCTTGTAATAGATGTCACATGTCCCCAGCAAATATGACACACATGTTTTGGTCTTGTCCCCGCCTACACAGCTTTTGGGCACCGATTTCAAACACATCGCCGAGGCCTTCGACATGGAGCTAACTCCCAGGTTCGCACAAGGTCCTTGAAGTGTTTAAAGTGCTTGATTTATGACAAAAAAAGATCAAGGCCTGGAATTCCTTGAAAACAGCCAATTTTGTAAAGTCCTTGAAATTCAAATCGGCCATTCACATTGAGGGTTTTGTTCATCCATGATAGAATTGTACTGAATCAAGAAATAGAATGTTTGAATTAACGTGTGGCTAATTGTCGGAGATTGGCTTTGAGCCATAAATATTGGATCAGATATTTTATTTAAAAAAATTTCAATAGAAAACAGCATTTAACACTTTGAGTGCCACGGGCGCGTTTTGTCGTTAGTTCATGCCGACTGTTGAATGCCACCAACGCTATATAGCGTTTGTTTGTCGTATTTTTTTTATTAGCGATTTGAATTCATGTTTCATCAATCGAGCCTCACGCTAGTGCTGCAGACTCTCTCTGAGCTCCATTGGGAAAATACCGCGCCCTATCGTCTCTCCGGGTGGTACTGCACCCCATTTGATTAGACTGATGGGGGGGGGGTCCAGCCTCCTCATTTTACTTTTCCGTCAAGCCAACTAAAGGATCGAAGTGATCGCCGAGCTGCAGAACAGCGTGGAATACATGTTTACAGTACCCGGCGCTGAATCAATAAACACAATCGATATTTGGAATGGCGATCAGGAATTGGAATAATCTTTTTGGAGAACATCTGATCTGAGGTAAGCTATTTATTTTACCAGTCTTGGGGTAATCGGATCTATTTTCACAGTGTGTGTGTGTGTGTGTGTGTGTGTGTGTGTGTGTGTGTGTGTGTGTGTGTGTGTGTGTGTGTGTGTGTGTGTGTGTGTGTGTGTGTGTGTGTGTGTGTGTGTGTGTGTGTGTGTGATCAGGAAATGAGAAAACATATTTTTCAGCTCGCTTCTCTAGCGTACACATATACTATCGATAATCTAGCGTTTATTTGAAAACTATTCATAAATAGGCCGAAAAATGACAACGTTTTTTGTGTATTCCAGAATATTCCAGTAAATGCCGTTTATCACGGAATCTATATATTTTCCTGAAACTTTCAAGAAAACGAAGGCTTTTCAAAATGCTATAAAACGGAAATGAACCGATTAAAAAACAATCCGTTTCGACAATGTTGACTGCAAACAAGTCATTGATAAGCGACGGGCAGATTAGACACATAGCCATAATTTAAGACAGAGATTATGTGTTCACAAATATGAGAACGCTATCATTGAAGTGGGTGGCGGCATTCAACCATGTTTTACAATGTTAACCAATGGCAACCAAAGTGTTAAAAGTGAACTGTATCCTTTTGATAAAGTCCTTGAATTTTATTTTGCAATGTCTGTGGGAACCCTGGATGGAGGGGGGGGGGGGTGGCAAAAATATAAAATGTGCCATTCAATGTGTATTGTATTTCACTGTACCTTTGACGACTAATAAATACATTTATTAAAAAGAATTAAAATAACAGCTGATATTCAATATAACAGCTGATATTCAATATAATAGCACTCCCTCTCGTGTGACATTGCTTAATAAAACAACCCTCATCTATTTCTATGAAACAGAGCAGTCCTTTATATTATAGCACTTTGGCTGCTATAATTACACTGCATCTGTATGGGGAGTTCTCAATGCGTGGAGCTCTCAGTATCTAGTATCACGCCAATTAAAATCCACCTCATTTTTTCCCCCCAAATGAGGGCCCACAAAAGCTCAAACTACAGAATTCTAAAAGGTCATAATTTGCGACGGCTGCCTGCTGTTGGCATTAGATGTGTCCAAGGAGACGTACGTCAGGAGGGCCCTTCTATCCACTCTAGTTCTACTTGAAGCTATGTACCAGTATGCTGCGACTTGGCAGAGGGCTTGGCAGTAGACTGACAGTCTGACTCCCAGTGTGTGTGTGTGTGTGTGTGTGTGTGTGTGTGTGTGTGTGTGTGTGTGTGTGTGTGTGTGTGTGTGTGTGTGTGTGTGTGTGTGTGTGCGCGTGTGTGTGTGTGTGAGTGTGTGTGTGTGTGTGTGTGTGTGTGTCTGTGTGTGTGTGTGTGAGTGTGTGTGTGTGTGTGTGTGTGTGTGTGTGTGTGTGTGTGTGTGTGCTCAGATGTGGAGAACACCTGTGTCCACCAAGCATTGGAACTGCTAAAGGTCTGACCCCTCAGGGTCACACACACACACACACAGCGATATGCATAAACAATCCCTTATTTCATCTGCGACCTGCAACACACACCTGGCACCAGGGGCGGACCTAGCACATTTGGCGCCCTAGGCGAGGTTCACCACTGCCCCCCCCCCAAAATCAAAACATCACATTACATACCAACATCCGTCTGACCACACCCCCATCTGCTGCCTATATAAGCAGGGGTGGGGCCACACACTCATCTCCTTCTCAAATTTCAACCACAAGAAAGTGCCTGTATACCAATCACATGGCGAGGAAAAGAAAGTATTCGCTGAAGAAGGGAAAACAGAAGAACAAGGAGATACGTTGACATTATCCTTATTTTCTCTCTCACTATTTTCGAGAAAATACGGCGATATTGTCTTCGTCACTGGAGTGTCTGGAAGATGATGATCATTCTGACCTCCACCGGCTTTTTCGTATTAGGGGCTCGCGCCGCTGATATACTCCCCAACTGCAGTCCTCCTTGCTGCGGCTGGATGGGTATTGACCCTCCGGTCATACAGCTGGACTGTGGTAGGCACCGGCTGTTGTGAGAAACTGGGTTGCTTCCGTGTTGGGTGAGTACTGTTTTGCTTGCGAGCTCTAGTTGTCTGTTAACGCTATGGGGGTTAGCTGACAATTTTACGAAAGCAGACCCCGGACTGGGGTCCTCTGCTCGGCTTCTTAAGCGGCGGACGGAGGATCTTGGTCTGACGCCCATGATGGTCAACTTAGACCTGGTTTGAACCCGGGATTCTCTGGACGAGCGGATGCTTCTCTGTCCCGTGCAGGCCCCATCTTTCACATGAATGTGGAAGTACACCCTAACAAGGAAATATGGGCATGGATCTTCGTTATCGGAAGATCCATGCTCAAGTCGGCTGCAGCCCGGATGGGAATTGTGCCGGCTCCGCTGTATGTCTGGTAAATCACCGTTGAAAACTGTGTTTGACATTTCTTTTTCTCTTCCCTCTTAGGATGGGGAGGGACTCAGGCAGCGGCCTGTCTGAAGTGTGGCTTATTATGTCGTTGTGTACAGTTCAGGTGATAGCTGCTTAGCTGGCGTGCTAGTTTGTGGCCTACTGTTGTTAGCCAGTCAGCTGTTAGCTGCGGCGCTAGCTCATTGTGTTCACTAGGCTAGTAAACATTAGCTTGTTGCTATCAGTCGGACGGCTGTTAGCTTAATGCTACACTGTGGAACGTTACTGTGACTATAATATACCTTAAACACTCTGACTACAACGTCATCTTTGACAGAGGATGTTAGTCGACCCTACACCCGGGTGCCAGTGCCAGCGAGGACTTCGTCAACATGGAGAACGGCGGCTGGGTGGCGTAGCGGACATACCCTCGTCACCAACGCAGGAGATGCTGGGTTCGACTCGGTGTCCCGTTAACCAGTGTTGCAGTCCTCTCGGCCTGCGCTCAGGGTGAAGGTAGGAGTCCTGACCGGACTTTAAACACTTCTTCTAAATCGGCGTTGTTTTTTACATGTGTAAAAATGAACTGGTTAGTTGTGATGAGAACATGTGTGTTCATGTACCGTTGTACCTTGGGTGAACTCACAATTAAGAGGGTTAGTTAAACCTGTGAAGCTATGCTTAGTGACATGTGATTGAGGAATGAATCTTTTCTCAGCCTGTGATGACAATGAACAGCATGTTCACATATTAACAGGGGTACCTGTTCAACTTGGTTGTATCAAGGGTAAGATAGGAGGGGTGACCCCCCGGTTCCCTGGGGCTTCCCCCCCTCCTCTCAGACATGTTTGTTTACAATATATTGTGTCACTGTGTTTGTGGGGATACGATGTAACCCTCAGCTTAAGTTGCTGGGGTTGTGCTTCCGCTTGAGAAACTATTTTTTCCTAAAGAAAAGGTTGTTTGGTCATGTGTGCTTAGCAAGGTCTGTGGCCATTACATAATCGAGGACTTGTGTCTTCTCTCGTTATGAAAAACGGCGTTCCTCTGTAGTAAGAGTGTACTTTTGCCATTTTTTTTTGTGATGAAGGGTTGTGTGTGTCGTTGTGATCTACAACTGGGTTAGGTTTGGCCCACAGAAGCACATGTGTAAGTCTGGACCGGGGCTCTTAAAGGGGCCCTCTCTGTTCTGTGTTTTTTCCTTAGTAAAATTCAGATAGCAGGTTAGCACATGAGCTATGTAAAGCTGTTAATGCTTCATGTAGCAGGCTATGACTGGGTCATGGCTCTACTTTGTCATTACATCGTATCAGGGGTGAGGGGTCGTACAGGGGTGAACTGGTAAACCTTTCCTTCCATTTTCTGATTGGTCAGGGGTTAAAACCCCCTGTCCTTCAGGGTTCCTGTCACGTTGCTGTTCGGCATGTTACAGGGTAGGGGGGGGGGGGGGGAGTTTCCTGGTCCCACGGCCTGAAAGATTGGGCGTGTGCACCGTGGAAATTCCCCCACCATAGAGTATGTCACTGAGCGCGTCTCTATTGGTAAGACTTCCGTGAGTTGTTCAGGTTCCATGCTATGGATCTGTTTCAGGGAGTTGTCAGAGCTCCTCCTCACGAAGCTCCTCCTCGGGGAGAAGTGCCTTCTGTGAGTTCGGACTCTCCTTCCCTGTGAGGGAGCCTCCTCAGAGTTTCAGAGCCTCCTCTTCAGATTGTCAAGGTGAGTAGAACTTCAAAAAGGAGTTCTGCTCTATTGTGTGTGTATTCGATTCAATTCGATTATTGAGTGTGTATTGGTTCAGTGCCTCCTCCTCGGAGAGCCCTAACCCAAGTGTTACATAGCTCAATGTTGCAATATTTCTTTTCAATCTATACAGCTCGCGTGGGAAGTCTCTCTGGGGATTCCCGTCTCCTCCCTGTGGCGAGGGTGGTGGGATGTAAAAATGAAAATAATTTTTACCCTCAGCCGCATCACGTGGGATTCATGTCAGTCTGTGTTTTTTTCTTTTTTAAATAAAAAGAGGAAAGAACATGAAGCACGATGGCTCCTTGTCGTTCTCCCAGGAGACTTGGAGGAACAATGTCTGGTGTCTTGTTAGACTATCCATTGATGTGTTTGGGTCTCGATGCGTACATAGTGCTGGCTCTGGGTGTTTCTGATAGGAATCACGCATGAGGCTGGTGCGCCTTGGTTGCTCGTTATTAAAACAGCGTTTTTATAGCGCAACTGGGATGGAGTTTGTCTCTTCCGAGCGCCAGTTTACTAGGTTTGTCTCGACGAATTCTCGTTCATATCTGGGGGATGTTAACGGAATAGATCAAAACATAGGTAGAGGGGTCTCACGCCCTTGGGGTGGGCCACTGAGCGCGGTACGAATGGGACCGTCTGGGTGGCGCCCTCTTTTCATGTTTTAGATCGACACGCGTACCTACCCCCTGTCTTGGAGTGTGGATGTCGGCGTGGTTAGGGCACAGGACTGGTTCTGGTCACGCTGGTCCAAGTCAGTTAACCCGTTGTCCGCCGGGGATGCAGATCTGCTGTTCTGGTACCCTGAGGGACTTGTGCTTTTTTCGGGGGAAAAAATGCCGGGTCGGCCCGGGTGTCACAGGGTTGGGCGTTACGGAGACCCTTGTTGGGTACACGTTGTACCTGGCATTATCATGAAGGGGCTGGTTCTCCTTTCTTTTCGCTCCTCTCTCACGCATGGCGAAGAGGGGGCTGTTGGGGTGGTCTTTTGGACCTCCTCTGGTAACCCTGTGTGCTTCCCGAGCCGCCGGGCCCGGTCCGAAGTAATGTTTCGTCGACCCGTAGGCCTGGAATAACCCTTTTTTGAAAACTGAAACACTTGTACTGCGGTATAGCCAGTGTATACCCGCAGGTGTGTTTTGGAGTTTTTTCTTGAGGGGTTATAGGAACAACCACTGCATGTGGTACCAAGAGGTTGGTTGATTCCCTGGGGTGTTGGAGCAGAGTCAACTCCCGGGTTACCCGGTTGAGTGTGCCCCTGCATGTTCATGACGTCTGCCAATCGTGTCAGCCTTCTCTGCCTCGACCCCTCTGGGTGGGTTTTTTTTGGTGGAGGCTTTGTCATGGTGCGCAACAATGCCAGCATACGCCCCTTCCGCCGGGGTGCTGTTTTCAGTTGACCCCTTTGGCGCCTGTCTCGTCCGCAGTGCTCCAGGCTCGGGTCTAAAGCCTGCTGCCTGGTTTAAGGGATCGACCCCTCTGGGGTCGTCTCCCCGGTGCGCTGCCTGCTTCCGCTATAGTTTAGCCTTTTGAGTGTGCCAGGCGGCGTACTAGTGGCTTGGAGGGGCCCTGTCCGAATACGCTGGCGATGTGGGGGGCGGTGTCACTGAGTGACCGCCTGGTGAGGTCTTGATGCTTGGCGTCATAGACCTCTCCGGGCCCCCTTTTTCCGGGGGATCCAGTCCCTTCAGTGGGTCTGTGTCTTCCTTCGCGCTCCGCTGCTACAGCCTTGCCACAGGGTTGAGTTTGCTCTTGACCCCGTGATTTTGGGGGCAGTAACGAGGGTTGTTTCTTCCGTTCGTTCCCTGGTGGCATGCGGGTTGTGCCTGTGCGTAGCCGTGGTGTCAAGCCACGGTTTGCTCACCCTGTGCGTTGAGTTGCTCGAGTTTCTCTTCGCACGGTCGGATCCGTCTCCCTCCCGTCCTCCAATAGGGAGGGTATCCTCCATTAGGGAGGGTCGGGGGGCTCGGTCCTCTCCGGTCTGATGGTTGAGGGGGGCCTCAGCGGGGTACATTGTCGAGCTTCTGGCTCCCGCTCAGCTCCTGTTGTGCAGACTGACGCTGAACGGAGCCAGTATGATATAGAACGTAAGGTTATGTATATAACCAAGTTCTATGAATACTGGTGACGCTCAGCGTCGGGACGCCACTGCGGCCCTTGATTTTTCATTGTGGTGAAATTTTTTGGGAAGGAGATGAGTGTGTGGCCCCACCCCTGCTTATATAGGCAGCAGATGGGGGTGTGGTCAGACGGATGTTGGTATGTAAAGGTACATTTTGAAATTATTCAGTGTATATACGCTGAAGCGAGATATATGCAGACTGACGCTGAGCGTCACCAGTATTCATAGAACTTGGTTATATACATAACCTTACGTTTCCATTTACAGTGCAATCCTTCTGGCCTTCCTAGCTGCAAAGTCATCAATCACATCAAATGTTCCAACTCCTGAGCCAGCTCCTTCCCATCCAAATCAGATTGCCCTCCATGGTTTAAGGTGTGT
>NC_140167.1:83998638-84003268 GCF_963971535.1 Notolepis coatsorum
TATATTGATTTCCTTCCGCATTATGGCTCCTTTAAGTTTATTTTTTAAACTGTCCTTGTTTTCCGTCCGTATGATATGTAATGGGATCCTATTCCAGTATGTTATGGCTCTATACATTGCAGTTTTCTTTAGAGCGTTGGTTCTAGGCAGAGGTAGGGTAAAGCAACTACTTGAAGCATGTCTGGTATTATGGTCATGTCTATCATTGCCATTGGTGGATAAAAGCATAGACTACAACTGAGTAGTTACACCCAACAATTTGTTCACTTGTTCAATACCAGCGTCTTGTAATGAGAGACTCAGTCTATGATCCGACCTTAAGGCCTATTTAGAGCCGAGTATAAGACATTTTGTTTTTGCTACATTTAATTTTAGTCTGTTTTCAGTTATCCAATTCGAAATCATAAATAATTCACTATGAAGTATCTTATTCACTTTGTGCTCTCAGCGGATGCATATATAGTTGTATCATCAGCATAAATCGCCATACCATGCACTTTTCAATACATAAGGAATATTGTTTACAAATATAGTAAAGGAGGGGTCCAAGACAACTTCCTTGGGGAATACCACACTGGAATGTTACTATATTTGACATGGAACCATTAAATATAACACATTGTTGTCTATTAGAGACAAGTAGCTTCTCATCCAGTCCATGGCAGTGTCTTCAAACCCATATGTGTATAATTTCAATAAAGTCATGATCTATGATGTCGAAAGCCGCACTGACTGTACCCACAACTAACTTCCAATCGATCAGTTGTAGCCAGCTATCTGTAAGAGATGTTAAAGCAGTTCCTGTATGCATGCTGGAAATCAGAATTAATGTTGTTTTCGTTGAAATACTTTTGAATCTGCTTGAAAACGATTCCTTCCAATAACTTACCTATTACTGGTCAAATACTAATGGGCCTACTGTTTGAACCTGTAAATGGCTCTTTACAGTTCTTTGGTAGTGGAGTTATTTTAGCTATTTTCCAAGGCTGAAGAAAGTATATGGGATATGGGATAAATATATGGGATAGTTGCTTAGCCACAAATTTAGCAGACATTTGTAGCAGTTTTCCATTCAATTATCAACACCGCAAGGTTTATCTGGTTTAAGTGCTAGTGAAACCGGTCTTATTTGACATGCCCTGGGTGGGAGTTGAACCCCGGTCTCCCGCGCCGCGGGCGACATCGCAGACCACTAGGTAATGTGTCTGTATGCCTTACCTTCCTGCACCCCACTAAAACACTGCACACGTTGACCCCTTTGGGACGTTTTCTGTCCCATGTACTTTACATGTAATATATATATATATTTACTTATGAATTTCTTTTACATTTACTTTTATGAATACCATTATTAACTTCAGTCCTCAACATACATATAAAATATTCATTCATTTTCAGTATTTTAACCCCTTAAATACCAGTTTGTGTGATTGAAGCGTGGCTTATTTTCAAGACAAAAAACACTAAGGGTTAATTATTTTCCATCCCATACATTTTTTTTGGGGTGGGATTATGAGCAGTGTAGGGAAAGTTCACTTTCTACATGAACTAGTTCAGTTCACAGTTCACAAATTTTAAAATGAACTAGTTCAGTTCATAGTTCATAATTCAAAATTTTGAACTAAAGTTCATGGTTTCAAAAATTTACTAATTTATAGTTTATAGTTCTTTTTTCAATACGTTGCTGCAAGCTATTATTTGTCAAATGTATTGCCACAACCCATAGAACCACAGAATACTGGCATTTCCATAACGCTTTGCTGCCGCCCATTCAGTCCACACTAGTAGCAGCTTCAGCTTTCATCTCTACAGTATATTTTCAAAAACATGAGGAAAAACGTGCTGCTTGAATGGTCTTTATTAAGTATAATTGTTGACAGAATCCGGCTATAGGGCGACAATAATGTGGTCAAGAGGCATGGTTTCTATCTTTAGCCTTTAAGCGGCGTGGTTTATTCATTCACATGGTATGAGCAGCAGCACATGAGTTCTCCTCTCACTGAGAGGCTGGTGGAGAAGGAGGTAGAGGGGGAGGAGACATCTCTATTTATACTCGCCACCTGGTGGTATCTTGAGTGGCTCCGCCTAGAACGCCCTCTAGTGGAAACAGTTATATATGCAGTTAGACAGTTACTAACAATCCTACATAGAACCTCTAACTCAGGGGTCGGGAACCTATGGCATATATCAGAAGAGCATATATGGCTCTTCTGGTGACAGCATATGGCTCCCAGAATTTTTTGAGTAAAAAAAAAAATAATTTTTTTTTTTTTTTTTTTTTTTAATACTTGTGATATTTCTTAATAATACTGTGTCATTTTAAAGTAAACAGAAATTAGTTTTGAAGATACAGCTAATAGTATCTGTAGCTGAAGATATAGCGAGCAGAGCTGGCGAGGGAACACAAGTAGACAGAAATAAAAAATCTTCAACCTGAAGACCAGCTGATTCTTAAAACTTGGAACGAGCTTCTTGTGACATACCACACAATGCAGCGTGAGTATTGCCGTATTGACCATGTTTGGCTCTACATATGCATGTGGGCAGTCATTCTCGCATATGAGGAACATTAAGACCAACCTACGCTTACGTTTAACTGATGGAAGCTTCAACGCCTGCATGAAGCTCAACCTCACCACGTATGAACCAGATTACAAGGCCATCAGCAAAACCATGCAGCACCAGAAGTCACATTAAAAGTAAGACATATTTAATTTATTATATGTTAAAAATACTATATGGCTCTCAATGAAATATATTTAGAAATATTTGGCTTTTATGGCTCTCCCAGTCAAAAAGGTTCCTGACCCCTGCTCTAACTTCAACACTCCCACTTAGGGTTGTATTAGCATACTGGATAACTTCTCCGAAAAACATTTTACAAAGGAAATAATATAATCCAAAACATCAATAGAGTATGGCAGTCAATATTTACACATTAAACATGACCTCTGCAAATCTCTTCAATTTCAATTTGGAACAGGTTCCCTCATAGTGTCTGCTACCATATCGTCCGTTGGACAATAAATCAGTGTCATTTTTTCTTCTCTGATGACAGATCTGATGAGATGATATTTTATATCGACATGTTTACATCTATGTCGGCACACTGGGTTCCTAGCAATCACAATGGTTCCCTGGTTGCCCTCATAAACAACAGTCTTCATATATACATAGGTGTTCACCATTTTTAAATGATGTTAACAAAACGCCCCTCATCTTCAAAAACACAATATTCGGTATAGAGGACACATTCCAACTACCTACTACATAATAGGCAATATATTCATAATGTTATCTCCATCACTTCGAGCAGTTGTTCTAGATAAACACATTTCTGCATTGTCATAGCTAGAGTAGAGACATATACTCTGCTTCACAGGCTGATAGTATCACTGTGGGCTTTAAGCTCTAAACCCTTGCTGCCCTTTCTGAAACACAGCTGTTAGTCTGCTGCACCTCTGGGGTAACGAAAAACATGTTTATGACGTAGTTCAATGCTTCTCTGTAGGTGCATTTGGGTCTATAAATCACGTTCTGGAGAAAGCTGCAGAAAACGATAAAAACATACTTATACTTTAGACCGTATTTTAGTATGAATATGTGAATGAAAAAGTATAACGTTGCTACACCCTGAACAATAGATACTTGACATTGAATGGGCCATAGTAATGTCAATTTAGCAATACAATTTAAAAAGTTATAGCCCTGCAAAGAAGGTAAACATCCCCATAGACAAATAGAGCTGGCGGAGGATGGTATATTAAGAATATAAGCCTGGCGACCAAAGTGTTAAAAACAGTGAACCAAATAAAATAAAATAAAGATGCATGCAGAGCAGAACTAGGAAGATTATCAAAATCCAAAAAAAGAGTATTTCAATTCTATAATCACCTAAAAGAAAGTGACCCAGAGACACACTCCATAACAAAGACCTCACCTACAGAGAGACCCCAGAGAGATGCCCGCTCAGCCAGTTGGTTCTGGGACTCTGCTCACAAACACAAGCAGACCTACCAGACAGAAACCACACTAGACTAAACCAAATTATAAGAAAACAAAAAGAAAACTATCTGACACATTGGAAAGAATCAACCCAAAACCAGAGCAAATTGGAATACTATTTGGCCCTAAACAGAGAGTACACAGTGTAAGAATACCTGAGTACTGTGACTGATCCAAAACTAAGGAGATCCTTGACTAGGTACAGACTCAGCGAGCACAGCCTAGCCATCGAGAAAGACCGCCATAAGCAGACCTGGCTCCCAAGAGAAGACAGACTGTGCACCCATTGCACACAAGACGTGGTGGAAACCGAGCTACACTTCCTAACAACCTGCCCACTATACCAAGACATACCTACTGGGTGAAATTTAACAATGTGCAAACACAGCAACAAGATTTGTTAACTGCTGTGACAAGAAAAGGACATCCAACAGAATACAACCACCATAAAGACTGTCAATCACACAAAAAAAACTTCTGTACTGTACTGATTTCTTCTGATTTCTCTGTTTGATTGTTTTGCTTTGTATTGTTCACTGGCTTTGGCAATGTAAACGAATGTTTCCCATGTCAATAAAGCCCCTTTGAATTGAATTGAATTGAATTGAGAGGGATAGAGAGATAC
>NC_140167.1:84003468-84045151 GCF_963971535.1 Notolepis coatsorum
CTCCCAGAGCCCTGCCCAGAGCCCTGCCCAGAGCCCCCCCAGAGCCGCCTCAGAGCCCCCCAGAGCCCCCCCAGAGCCATCCAAGAGCCCCCCCAGAGCCATCCAAGAGCCCCCCCAGAGCCCCGCCCCCAGAGCCCCCCCAGAGCCCATCACCAAGAGCCCCCCCAGAGCCCCCCTCAGAGCCCCGCCCAGAGCCCCCCCAGAGCCCTGCCCAGAGCCCCCCCAGAGGCCCACCCAGAGCCCCCCAGAGCCATCCCAAGAGCCCCCCCAGAGCCCCCCCAGAGCCACCCCAAGAGCCCCCCTCAGAACCCCCCCCAGAGCCCCGCCCAGAGCCCCCCCAGAGCCCTGCCCAGAGCCCCTCCAGAGGCCCGCCCAGAGCCATCCCAAGAGCCCCCCCAGAGCCCCCCCAGAGCCATCCCAAGAGCCCCCCCAGAGCCCCCCCAGAGCCCCCCCAGAGCCATCCCAAGAGCCCCCCCAGAGCCCCCCTCAGAGCCCCCCCCCAGAGCCCCGCCCAGAGCCCCCCCCAGAGCCCCCCCAGAGCCCCCCCAGAGCCCCCCCAGAGCCCCCCCAGAGCCCGCCCAGAGCCCCCAGAGCCCCACCAAGAGCCCCCCTAGAGCCCTCCCAGAGCCCTGCCAGAGCCCTGCCCAGAGCCCCCCCAGAGCCGCCTCAGAGCCCCCCAGAGCCCCCCCAGAGCCATGCCCAGAGCCCTGCCCAGAGCCCCCCAGAGCCCCGCCCAGAGCCCCCCCAGAGCCCCACCAAGAGCCCCACCAGAGCCCCACCAAGAGCCCCCCCCAGAGCCCCACCAAGAGCACCCCCAGAGCCCCGCCCAGAGCCCCACCAGAGCCCCACCAAGAGCCCCCCCAGAGCCCCCACCAAGAGCACCCCCAGAGCCCTGCCCTAGAGCCCCCCAGAGCCCCGCCCAGAGCCCCCCCAGAGCCCCACCAAGAGCCCCATCAGAGCCCACCAAGAGCCCCCCCAGAGCCCCACCAAGAGCACCCCCAGAGCCCCGCCCAGAGCCCCCCCAGAGCCCCACCAAGAGCCCCCCCCAGAGCCCCACCAAGAGCACCCCAGAGCCCCACCAAGAGCACCCCCAGAGCCCCGCCCAGAGCCCCCCCAGAGCCCCACCAAGAGCACCCCCAGAGCCCCGCCCAGAGCCCCCCCAGAGCCCCACCAAGAGCACCCCCAGAGCCCCGCCCAGAGCCCCACCAAGAGCCCCCCCAGAGCCCCGCCCAGAGCCCCCCCAAAGCCCCACCAAGAGCCCCCCCCCAGAGCCCCGCCCAGAGCCCCGCCCAGAGCCCCGCCAGAGCCCCACCCAGAGCCCCGCCCAGAGCCCTCCCTGGAGCCCCTCCCAGAGCCCCCGAGAGCCCCCCCCCCCCCCCCCCCCAGAGCCCTGCCCAGAGACCTCCCTGGAGCCCCCCCCCCCCCAGAGCCCCCCCGCTGTCCGGTGAGGTCATGCTTACAGAATGTAACCTGTTTGGATTACTGATTATGTGTTTACATTTTGTATCTTTAAGTGTAATCATACCATCATTCTGACTCGCCATAATTTCAAACCAGAGATAATAATAACTTTATTTATATAGCACCTTTCATACATGGATTGCAGCTCAAAGTGCTTCACAGCAAATAGCATAAAATGAACATAGGCATAACATTCGCATATAGTTGACAGAATAAAAGTGCAGACATAAGAATAGGTATTAAAGGCAATAAAAGTAGTGCAATGTAGAAAGTGCAGACATAAGAATCTAGTCATAAAATAAGTACAATAAGTACAGTGTTGCTCGAAAGCATGTGAACTCCCCTGGAACAGCCAGTCCCCCAAACACCCCGCACACCAATCCCCACCACATCCTCCAAAGATCCTCCCTGTCTTTATAATAAATGTGTAACCTGAGCGCCCCCTACTGGTTGAGTATTGTTATTGTGTAACCTGAGCGCCCCCTACTGGTTGAGTATTGTTATTGTGTAACCTGAGCGCCCCCTACTGGTTGAGTGTTGTTATTGTGTAACCTGAGCACCCCCTACTGGTTGAGTATTGTTATTGTGTAACGTGAGTGCTCCCTACTGCACGCACGCACGCACGCAAAGCAGACCAGGATCGCAAAGCATATAATGACTTCCTTTCTGGGGTTGTCAAAATAAAAGTGCAACGTTTATTTTGTACATTATCTAACGTTATTACATGGCGTTTTCACATTCGCCGAAATGCTTGCTTGTGATTGGTCAATAGCCCCCCGACTGCGGTCATTATTTTTCAATAATGACAGCAGATTTTTCAATAATGACCGCAGAGCGCAGCTGTTCGCAATCAAGCCCACTGACACACTGTTTCAGTGCAATTAGATACTGCCGTGCCGGCGATGACAGGGGGCGGAGCGACGAGCGGAGCCGAGCCAGAACACAGAGGCTGCCCGCGATAATAATAATCACTTTATTTGGGCTGACAGAGCCACAGAACAACTGCGATTTGTCAAATGAATTAGGTATATTGTTAGTAAGTTATCCATGTAATAAGCGGGATAATGTATAGCGCTGCACTGACAGCGGAGCCAGAGGCTGCCCGCGATAATAATAATCACTTTATTTGGGCTGACAGAGCCACAGAACAACTGCGATTTGTCAAATGAATTAGGTATATTGTTAGTAAGTTAGCCATGTAATAAGCGGGATAATGTATAACCTACTCGGTCATTGTCGCAAAATAATTGACCTTCACTACGTTTAAAACACCTCGGCGCGGCGCCTCGGTATTTTAAACTCCGTGTCGGTCAATTATTTTGCGACAATGACCTCGTAGCCATACATTATCCTTTACTTAACACGAACCTAAACTAACTTTAGGTTAGTTGTAACGTTAGTTAGTTAAATCCTCTCTACAAGTGAAACTGAAACTAAGTTGTTAGAATAGAATAGAATAGAAAACTTTATTGCCATTTCAACACATGGTTGATTGGGATTTGTCTTGGTGCCAGCACAATACAGTACATACATTATAAAAACATACAATATAAAAACACAAGAATACATGCAATACAATCCCCACAAGTTTTACACAAACATAAGTTGTTATGCGCGCGCAACGACCGAGAAGGGGAGGGGGGAATTACCATAACGACTAAATTGGGACGTGAGAAAAAAACAGAAAAAGAGGAGGAGAAAATTAGATAAAAAAAAACAAAAAAAATAATATTATTTTATTTAATAATAATAATAATAATAATAATTATAATAATAATAATAATAATAATAATAATAATAATAATTATAATTATAATTATAATTATAATAATAATAACTATAAATATATAATAATAATTAAAAATATTGTTTTCCTGTTGTACCGAACTCGTACCGAACCATGACCGCAATACCGAGGTACGTACCGAACCATGGCTTCTGTGTACTGTATACTTAAGTACATTCAATAGCAAATACCTCTTTACCTTTACTTAAGTAGAATTTAAATGGAGGACTTTTACTTTTACCAGAGTACTCATTTATATGGGTATTTCTACTTTTACTTAAGTAAAGGAACTCAAACTCAGTAATACTTTGAAAGGAGAGCTTTTACCAAGTGCCGTTTCCCTTGGGTTCTTTCTACTTTTACATAACTAAAGACATTAGTCTTTTAGTCTGTTTGTTCCACAAATTATTCTAGGTCATGAGACTGTCTACTGAACCAATAAGGTGTGGCCAGGTAAGTGATATATAAACACAGAAAACCAACAAACGTGTCAATACAAAAAGACAGGCTGTTGTACTGAGTCAATATAGTATCTTTCAAATGCCCGAGTTCAATTTGGATTTAGGCTCACCAGGCATGCATAATAACAGATAATAATATCTACTGTAATTTTTTTATTTTTCTCATAGTGCAAGCATTTTGAAACTAATTTCAGATCTAGTTGTTCCTATATGCTAACAATATGGAGGAGAAACTAACTGCGTTTCAATATTTGTCAAATCGTTACCTTTTGTGGCTTATTATCAAGAATAATAACATTTATTGACATATTCCATAATTCAACTCAGAACTTTGAGCCCCCATAGAACTTGAGGGAAATGTTGTCATAATCACAGCACGGGCCTACTTCACTCCCCCTCCTTTTCCCCTCATGTCCTCCACACGCTCCTCTTCACCCCCCTCTCTATCCACTGCGCACTCCTCATCATCCTCTCTTTCTTCAGTCACCCCTTCCTTCACCCTCATTCACCCAGCTGTATTCCATCCCCCTAATTCACACACGGGCAAACACCCCACTCTCCCCAGCTGCACCCTATCCTCCCCTGATGAGGGGACTATATCTGCACCTCGACGCTGACCAGAAGCTGTCGTGGTATTAATTACCACTGCCCAGGTACGACGTCTCTGCCACAAGCTCTACTGCTAGATACCCTCCGTGTATTGGCTTACTCTAACCCGTTTCTCTCCTGTGCCCCAAAGGACCGCCGTCCCTGTCTGGACGTCACCTGTTCCCGAAGAGGAACATCTATTCTCCCGCTGCCACCCAGCAGCTCCAGCGTCCCTGTCTGGACGTCACCTGTTCCCGAAGAGGAACATCTATTCTCCCGCTGCCACCCAGCAGCTCCAGCGTCCCTGTCTGGACGCCACCTGTTCCCGAAGAGGAACATCTATTCTCCCGCTGCCACCCAGCAGCTCCAGCGTCCCTGTCTGTCCCTGTCTGGACGCCACCTGTTCCCGAAGAGGAACATCTATTCTCCCGCTGCCACCCAGCAGCTCCCCCGACAAGCACCAGGACCGCTTGCTCGCTCACTGCCGCCGTGGCAGCCACAGGACAGAACATTAAGCCTGTTCTATTTCCCCCCAATTCCTGTGTTGCTCAATTTCCATTAAACACCCTTGAAACCGCTCCTTTCTCTTCTCATGTATTCAGCAATTGGGCTGTGCTCCAGACTCCAGGGCCCTCATTCATCAACGTGGACGTAGAATATGTTCTATTTCCACACGTAAGCACGGAATGTAGAACTAGTGTACGCACAGGGAAGTCGGGATTCATCACACGGTGCGTACGCAGGCTCTACGCTCCTCCGTAGAACTTTGTTCTACCGTCAATGCTCGTGCATGATTATCCATATATGGTCATGAAAGTGAGGAAACACCCCCCATGGGATGTGAAATAATGGACTGGCCCGAGCGGTACTCTGAGAAACTCCACGGAGAATTCACTGCTGTCGAACCAAGAAGACACTATCGCGTATTATCGGATAAATAAAAGGCGGATTTGTAAACGGTGATGTCAGATATCAACGGCTCCCTAAGACCATTGCTGCAATTCTGCCTGGACAGCTCAAAATACTAATAAAGACCGTTCGTTGACCACTGTTTGGCGTTGGTTGTGTGTCATTATAACCGTGCTGTAATATGAATGCCTTTATTAGTTGTGTTCGATTGGCTATATGATTTTTAGAGGCATCTATTTTGTTGTCGGCTAATAAAGACCGCGCTGGAATATGACTGCCTTTTCCCGTGTTGTTTGATTAATACCCAGGGATTAAAGTTCTCCTCAATTTGATTCCAAATCGCGATGGATCTCCCGTCAATTTTCTACCTGCTGCATATGATTTCTAGAGGCATACTACAATCCATTTTGATGTCAGTATTGGGTAGCCTACATAAACAATAATACGAGAGCTATACAAGAACAATGAATCTTACTGCCATGTATGATGTAGCAGATACGCCATGTGTAGCCTGCCTATATGTGATCAATACAAACATGAACTTGAATTCCATCATGTCTGTGTGCGGGTCACTGCGGGAACTCACAAGGCTGTTGTCACAATGTAAATAAGAACGTGCACTGAAAAGTTACAGTATGTAGTTGGTTGATCATTTGTATGACAGTCAGTAAACCCTTGCAAAAAGTATCCGTTTTATTTAATGAATTGAAAACATTCAGCATCGCCTTCCTCCCGGCATCCAGCAATAACATGTATCAGGCAAATGCGCATCGCAACATTGACTGAGTGGAATCCCTTTCTATTCACATAACTGCATTTGTGATGGAGCTTTGACAGCTACAGTAACAGTCTATTGGTCGATCCATCTCCAATATCACGATGGACCGTGCCGCGGTGGCAAAGACCCGAGGGTGGAGAGGATCTTGAATGAATTCCATCATCATATATATATATGTTGTGTGTCTGTCCACTATGTTTGTTACTTTGTTATTCCCCCCCCCTATCTATGTAAAGCGACCTTGGGTCTCTTGAAAGGCGCTATATAAAATGAAGCTATTATTATTATTGTTATTATTATTATTATTATCATCACATCTGTGCGGGAGCTCACAAATAGACTGTTAGTCTCAGTGAAGTTTCAACGGAGGTCATCTATTCTAACCAACAAATTGAAGTAGAAAGCATTTCGTGACCAATCTTATTTGGAATCATGACACACAAAATAATTTGCTTTTTATTTGAAACAATATCTAATCGCGTTTGGAGGTTGGTGTTTTGCGTCTGCCCCCCCGTGCCAAACAAGCAGGCCAACCTCTTGTTCGCGTGGGAGCCCGTTATAATTACACTACTGTCGCTATTTTACAATGAACTATAATGAATTACGGGTCATACAGAAGTTGAACACTAATGCACGGAAGCTTATTTTCGCCTTGAAACTAATGCAGGACTGAGGAGTGCTTATGCGTAGTAACGATATTCTACCACTGGGCGCGAGGTACGCCTGGTCTGACCTGTGCGTAGATGTAAGCACGGAGTCACGTTCAAATCGAAATTGATGAATCCCACTCTTTGCTTAGAAATGATCGTACGCACAGGGTAAGCACAGATCTGTGCGTAGAACACGTTGATGAATGAGGGCCCTGTTCTCACAAATGTAGTTTGAAAAAATGTCAACGCTCATCGACAGCCCTGAGTGCCCTCGACAAAATGGCCGCAAAGAAACTACAATTTGCGTTTTTTTTATATTTCCAAAATGGTCGCCGGCTCAGATAGACTTCTTCAAAATGAGAATGCCTTATTATGACACTTTTAACCTATTGCCAACCTAACGTTTTACATTCTACATGCTTTTGTGACATAGTAGTGATCTTAATACTTGAAAACGGTTGATTTTAAAATCACAAATTATTTTCATCATTCATAAAAATATGCCTATATGATCATAATGTCAAAAGGGGTCGGTACCGACCCCGTGGGGGGGAACAGGTTAACCTCTTAAGCCCGGAGCCTATTTTCTGAAAATCCGCCTAAAATACATACCTAAGTTAATGGAATATTGCTCGACTTCTACAAGGTCCATTTGCATATTCCTGGTATCTAGGGACATCTATGGACCTCAGTGAATGTATTCCCTGTGTCAGAAATATTGTGTCTATTACTAGGCTTACTTAAATTGTGATGAAACAAAGGAGAATATGAATTATGATTTTTCTTTGCATCTTTGACAGTGAATAACACCATGCTCATAATGACCAGACATGAAGAACGATAGTTATATTAGTATTGGCTGAGCGTCCCGCTCTGAGCCTTATGAGATATCCCTTATCTCCTATGATACCTATTGTATCTCCCACGAACAAAAATACATGCACCCCACTTGTATGGGGCCCGCCCCCATGGTGGCACCGCCCATATAACGTGACTCTGGTCACGAAACACCCTTCCTCGCCAAAACCCGTCCCAGGAAAAGATCCCTCAAGAGGGAACTCAGGGCCGCGCAGAGCGGGACGCTCAGCCAATACTAATATAACTAGGTTATCTACATAACCTATCGTTATATATCGTATTTGCTTCGCGTCCCGCTCTGAGCCTTATGAGATAATGGGGAAGAGGGGACGCGAGGCCCGACAAATGTACCCCCTGAGGACCCGTAAGCCCACATCAAGGGGTGCGGGGAGCCCTGTCACCCCATCCTTCCTAATGAAGGGGGGGCGCAGTCAACTCCACCTGAATGCGAACAAGAGGGAACTAGAACCCCTTGAACACACCGTACAGGCGGAACCACGTGTGACCCAACACACTGTGGCCCATACCCATACACTCCTGCTACCCGACCAAAGGACGGGAAGCAGGAAAGGCCACAGACCCCAGAACCGCCTGGGAGACAGAACCCCCGGTCATGTCCATGAGGTAAAACCTTACAAAAGGGGCCCGGGGAGGACCATGAAGCTGCAGCACAGATGTCCTCCACCGAGGCCCCACCCAGGAGAGCGGCAGAGGCAGCCACCCCACGAGTGGAGTGCGCCCTGATGCCCCCAGGGGGATCCTGCCCAGCCAACGTGTAGCAGAGGGTAATACCCTCGCACAACCAATGGGACAGGCGCTGCTCCGACAGTGCCTTACCAGCACGAGCCCCACCGTAACAGACAAAAAGCTGGTCGGTAACCCTGAAGTCCTGAGTACGGCTGAGGTAAATCCCCAAGCACGGACTGGACATGACAGGTGAAGGCCCGCATCTAACTTACTAGTGTGAGGAGGAGGACGAAACGCCTGAACCACAATATCCCGGGAGCGGAAGGAACTCCGGATATTCTTAGGCACGAAAGCAGGATTAGGTCGCAGAGTGACACCGCAATCGGTCCGAAAAGACAGGCACTCTGGACGTACCGAGAGAGCACAGAGCTCACCTACGCGTTTAGCGGAAGTGACAGCCAGTAGGAACGCGGTCTTGAAGGACAGCTGTCCCAACGGCGCCTGCTCGAGCGGCTCAAACGGGGCCAAGGACAACCGACCGAGGACCAATTGAAGATCCCAAGTCGGAGCCAAGGAGCGTTGCACCGGCTTAACGCGTCGAGCGCCAAGCAGGAAATGCTTCACAAGAGGGTGGCTGAACAAGACATCCCCTCAAACCCCTCATGATAGGAGGATATAGCTGCTGCATATACCCTCACCGTCGAAGCCGACAGTCTATCAAGGTGAGACTAGAGGTAACTAAGGACAGCATCCAGGGGGCAGGAGACTGAGTCCCGGCCCCCCGCCTTACACCACACTTGGAACATACGTCATCTGCCCGCGTAAGCGCGACAGTGGAGGGAGCATGCGCATTCCAGATGGTAACACCATCAGGATCAAGAACCTGCGCCCCTCAACGTACCCGTCCCAACAACTGACCTAACAGATGTATGGGGAAGAATCCCTGGCGGCACGGCATCGGTCCCAGACCTGCCTGGCCATGTCCAGACGTAATCCTCACCCGTCAGGATGAGGACCGCCCCGCGACAGTACACCTGCACCCACATTCTCCCTGCCGGGGATGTGGGGAGCCCTCAGGCCGCGCAGATGGAGGACGCCCATAGCCAGCCGCCCGCCGCCTGGTGCAGACAGGGGGAGCGTACTCCTCCCTGTCTGTCGATACACGACACTGACGTCGTATCGTCCGTCCTGATCAACACCATTTGTGGACCAGAAGGACCGCTTTCAACACCAACACATTGAACGTAGCGCAGACCGGGCAGCATGGTTTGCCAGCTGCCCCCTACTGCGTTGGCCCGACGCGTCACCAGGGAGGGAGGCGTCGGTGAAAACGCGACGTGAGACAGCGCCGTAACCGTCCTAGGACGGAACCTCCCGAGCGTGTTGACAACACGCTCTGAGATGGATGCCCATAGCCCTCCAACCGTTGACTGGGAAGAGGAATACTCTACATCCAGTCTACAGCAACCCCAGGCTGGTAGAGACCTGCCTGGTACGAGACCTGACGATCCACCTTGACCGCGAAGGACCAGAACGTCATCAGGGCAGAACACTCCGTAACCCCGGACGACGCAGAGGCCCCAGTGCGGCCTCCACGCACTTGGTGAAGATGCGGGGAGCCAGAGAAAACCGAACGGCAGCCTCTGGTACTCATACGCTAACCCTGCAAAGGAAGCGTAGGTAAGCCCTAGGATGGAAGATCGGGGATGCGCATACGCATCCTACAGGTCTATGGAGGAGAACCAGACCCCCACCTGACAGTGTTCAACAGGTAGGAGACGATCCAAAAAATGCTGCACCTTCCCATGGGACAGGTCCAGCCTGGGTCTTACACCCCTCCCTCCCGACTTCTCGGGCAGAGAACACCGGGAGGAGAACGCCACGACGATGGCTTGCTTCGTCCACAGAGACTGGATCTCGTTGACCAGAGCTGTCACTGCTGGAGACCCTGACAACAGGGTCTGTACCAAACCTGAAAACGGGTAGGGTTGTGTAAACACAAGTCCCCGCCACAGCGTTCTCTCCATCCACCTCGGCATATGGTACTGCCGTAGTCATATGTGACGACACTCCCAACGCACCCGCCGTCACGTGGCGCAGGTCCGCCAGGAACTGTAGACAGTTGGCCCGGTCCCCCCCCTGTGCGTAGCCAAACCTGGAACCGTGCGAGGAGCGCGTTCCGTGTCGGAACACCTGACCCTGACACCACCCACGAGGCAATCGCACCCAAGGGGGAACCCAGACAGAAAGGGCCGGTCTGATACGAGGGGCTTCCGATTAAAAAAGCCCCCCCACTGAAGGAGTTGTTCTGCAGCCGGACATGCAAGGTGTAAGGCCCCCATGGGTTCCTACACACCGTAGCCCTGCAGTGATATTACTACCACCCCAAATCATGTGAGCTGCGACCACTTGCCAATATTTCAGGAGTGGGAGGCACCAACATGATACCTGGCCTGGCGAAGGCGAGGCCGGGGAAGCCCGCACTGTGTGCCTCAAAAGGTTTCGAGCCCCCCTGCTGACAACACTTAAGTTGACAGACGTAACACCAGGCTCAACCAACACAGTTCAAGGTGTGGGAGCCGCTTGACAGCACAACATTCTCACGGACAGACCCAGGCTCAGCCATCAACTGGGTGTCAGCCCCTGTCCCCATGAGAAGCGAAAAGGGGGGCCGCCCGCGCATCAACGAAGGCACGCGGCCCGCAGCCAAAGGAAACAATCAGAGCCCACTTGTGATCGGAGAGCGGGCTGCTCGCGGCAGGACGGTGACGGCTTGTTTGTCCAAGCCGAACCCATCCTACATGGCCGATCCCTCGGCCGCCAAGGCTGTCGGCCTTGTGGACACCTGTCGAATCAACGCCCAGGATACCTCCGGCGGGGGAAAACATGGCCGCCTGTCGAGGGCCTCGTCATCGCCGCTGACGAGGCCGTGCTCTCTCTCTTCTTCTGGCTGCGCGGTGTGAGGCGGTGTAGGGCCTAGGACAATACCGCCCGCGCTCCAGCAGAAGACCAAAATCCCCTGCGGAGAGGGGAACCCTGAGCGGTTATAGCTTGCGGCTGGGTCAAAGCTAATAACGTCAACAACCTTGCGCGATGTGTCGACGTCGGCTGGCCATCAAGGCCCCTCCACCAGACACCATTTTTTTAATAGAAAAAAACAGCAATTCGAACACAGTTCTAATCGTTGCCAATTCCATACCGTGGCGGTACAAGCCTTAACAGCCCACCAGCCACTCGCCAGGCCGACCCACCCATGGCGTCGGCCGGGCGGGGCATTGTTTCAATACGTCAAAAACAAAGGACTGATGTTAACACGGAGCACCAGTGGTGATTGCAAACAGCAACCTCCACTGTGGTGTGCACCATGAAAAGGTTAAATGAATAAAAGAACTAACCCACAAAACACTGTAGAATGAGCAAACCCATACACACAAGTTAAGGGGAGACGGACCAGAGCGAACTAGTCCCGCCTTCATTCAAAATATTCACAACAGGACACCAGCCCTAGTTTAGCCCATTTACCAAAAAAGGTAAACAAAGCCCCCCCCCGCACTACTCCCCCAGTATACCGATTGACCGTCAGTATGAATGGTTGAGAGGAGAGAAAACTGTAGCAAGACAGACCTTCTCATAGCAGAGTGACAAAACGAAACAATAGCCCACTACACAGGGCCGCCTCAGGGGGTGGGGGGCCTCGCGTCTAAAGACGCACAGGGCCTCACATTTCTCCCAGGCGGCCCTGCCCTTATACTACTGCAGCCTAGCGCGAGGCGATGTGGGACCCAAAACAACAATTGCCTGCGCACAGACACGCAACATGTTTACCATGTCGGCTGGACCCATAGCCCCACTACCCGACGCCAACCCAGATGGGAACACCGTTCAACAAACCCCGCCGGAACACAAGGAAACATACCTGGCTAGGCCTAGCCACGGCCTACCCTGTTGTCAACCCATTTACCCGAAAAAGGTAAATAGGACTCAGCAAAAAAACCCACAACAGCTACCGACTGACCTTCATTGATGAACCGGGCAAGAGGAGGGAGAGTGACAACATCTCACGGCGGAGACATTAGAACAGCGTAGCAATTAGCAGTAGTAATAGCATGCAGCATTAGCGATAGCATGTAGCATAGCATTAGATGTTTTAGCAGCACGCCCAAGACAGCTTGGAAACCGTTCCTTGCAGAGAACGTTCACCAAACCATCCTGCCCCCGGCGCCAACACACAACATGGTTGTGTAACAAAACAAACCAGCATTACCAACAACAAATACCCATGCCTGAAGACACAGGGCCTACCTGAGTACAAGCTGGCCCGACAGCCAGTCTTGTACAGCTGAACCTCGATGTGCTGTCATCAAACGAGGAACATCAACATAGGCCCGTCGTGTCGCCGAAAACATGCGTCGAAGATGCCAGGGGCCAGCAACCTCCGGTAAGCTTTCAACATTATGACTCTGATCTTTTCATCCTGCTAGTTATCGTATGGTGCATGCATCCATTACGCTGGGACGAAAATAGAGGAAGGGTGTTTCGTGACCAGAGTCACGTTATATGGGCGGTGCCACCATGGGGGCGGGGCCCCATACAGGTGGGGTGCATGTATTTTTGTTCGTGGGAGATACAATAGGTATCATAGGAGATAAGGGATATCTCATAAGGCTCAGAGCGGGACGCGAAGCAAATACGATATATAACTGCCACTGATCTCGTTCAGTACCTTCTTGAGATCACATGTACAAAATATCTAAGGAAATGAATAAAGGGAAGATGATTAAACAGAAGGTTTTGTAGATACAGTACTGAATTATCCTACCGGACAATGCAATTTGAAATATGATTATAGAATATAGAATGTGGTGAAAGTCACTAGGCGTAGGTACTTTAACCCTCACTGTGGTGAAAGTCACTAGGCGTAGGTACTTTAACCCTCACTGTGGTGAAAGTTACTAGGCGTAGGTACTTTAACCCTCACTGTGGTGAAAGTCACTAGGCGTAAGTACTTTAACCCTCACTGTGGTGAAAGTCACTAGGAGTAGGTACTTTAACCCTCACTGTGGTGAAAGTCACTAGGAGTAGGTACTTTAACCCTCACTGTGGTGAAAGTCACTAGGCGTAGGTACTTTAACCCTCACTGTGGTGAAAGTCACTAGGAGTAGGTACTTTAACCCTCACTGTGGTGAAAGTCACTAGGCGTAGGTACTTTAACCCTCACTGTGGTGAAAGTCACTAGGCATAGGTACTTTAACCCTCACTGTGGTGAAAGTCACTAGGCGTAGGTACTTTAACCCTCACTGTGGTGAAAGTCACTAGGCGTAGGTACTTTAACCCTCACTGTGGTGAAAGTCACTAGGAGTAGGTACTTTAACCCTCACTGTGGTGTTTGTTTGAGCTAATGCTACTGTATTATTCTGCTACAAGCTATTCAAATTCACACAGCAACCAGGAGCACCTGGGAGTTATATTTCGTATTGCATCGCGTCCCGCTCTGAGCCTTACGAGATACTCCTATCTCCTGTGATACCTAATGTATCTCCCACGAACAAAAACACATGCACCCCACCTGTATGGGGCCCCGCCCCTTATGGTGGCACCGCCCATATAACCATGACCCTGGTCATGAAACACCCTTCCTCTATTTTCGTCCCAGCGTATTGGATGCGTGCACCATACGAGCTAGCGGAATGAAAAGATTAAGGAAGATTAATAATGTTGGAAGCTTACCGGAGGTTGCTGGCCCCTGGCATCTTCGACGCATGTTTTCGGCGACACGACGGGCCTGTGATGTTCCTCGTTTGATGACTGCACATCGAGGTTCAGCTGTACAAGGCTGGCTGTCGGGCCAGCTTGTACTCAGGTAGGCCCTGTGTCTTCAGGCATGGGTATTAGTGTTAGTAATGCTGGTTTGTTTTGTTAACACAACCATGTTGTGTGTTGGCGCCGGGGGCAGGATGGTTTGGTGAACGTTCTCTGCAGGGAACGGTTTCCAAGCTGTCTTGGGCGTGCTGCTAAAACATCTAAAGCTATGCTAACATGCTATCGCTACTGCCGCATGCTATTACTACTGCTAATTGCTATGCTGTTTTAATGTCTCCGCCGTGGGATGTTGTCACTCTCCCGCCTCTTGCCCGGTTCATCAATGAAGGTCAGTCGGTAGCTGTTGTGGGGTTTTTGAGTTCTATTTACCTTTTTCGGGTAAATGGGTTGACAACGGGGTAGGTCGTGGCTAGGTTCCTAGCCAGGTATTTTACCTTGTGTTCCGGCGGGGTTTGTTGAACGGTGTTCCCATCTGGGTTGGCGTCGGGTAGTGGGGCTATGGGTCCAGCCGACATGATAGACATGTTGCGTGTCTGTGCACAGGCAATTGTTGTCTTGGGTCCCACATTGCCTGGCGTTAGGCTGCAGTAGTATAAGGGCAGGGCCGCCTGGGAGAAATGTGAGGCCCTGTGCGTTTTTAGACGCGAGGCCCCCCATCTCCTGGGGCGGCCCTGTGTAGGGGGCTATTGTTTCGTTTTGTCACTCTGCTATGAGAAGGTCTGTCTTGCTACAGCTTTCTCTCCTCTCAAACCATTCATACTGACGGTCAATCGGTATACTGGGGGAGTAGTGCGGGGGGGGGCTTTGTTTACCTTTTTTGGTAAATGGGCTAAACTAGGGCTGGTGTTCTGTTGTGAATATTTTGAATGAAGACGGGTCTGGTCCGTCTCCCCTTAACTTTGTGTGTATGGGTTTGCTCATTCTACAGTTTTTGTGGTTTAGCTCTTTTATTCATTTAACCCTTTCATGGTGCACACCACAGTGGAGGGTGCTGTTTGCAATCACCACTGGTGCTCCATGTTAACGTCAGTCCTTTGTTTTTGATATATTGAAACAATGCCCCGCCCGGTCGACACCTTGGGTGGGTCGGCCTGGCGAGTGGCTGGTGGGCTGTTAAGGCTTGTACCGCCACGGTATGGAATTGGCAACGATTAGAACTGTGTTCGAATTGGTGTTTTTTCTATTAAAAAAAAATGGTGTCTGGTGGAGGGGCCTTGGGGCCAGCCGACGTCGACACATCGCGCGAGGTTGTTGACGTTATTAGCTTTGACCCAGCCGCAAGCTATAACCGCTCAGGGTTCCCCTCTCCGCAGGGGATTTTGGTCTTCTGCTGGAGCGCGGGCGGTATTGTCCTAGGCCCTACACCGCCTCACACCGCGCAGCCAGAAGAAGAGAGAGCACGGCCTCGTCAGCGGCGATGACGGGGCCCTCGACAGGCGGCCATGTTTCCCCCGCCAGTGGTGCCCTGGTTGGAGAATCGACAGGGTATCGCGAGGCCGACAGTCTTGGCGGCCGAGGGATCGGCCATTTTGGGTGATTTCGGTGTTGGTAAACCACTCTGTCGTCATTTTGCCGCGAGCAGCCCGCTCCCCGCTCAGTCCGCTTTCTGTTACCCTCAGAAGCGGGGCTCTGGGTGTGTTCCTTTGGCTGCGGGCCGCGAACCTTCTTGAAGCGTATGCGGCCCCATTCTTCGCTTCTCATGGAGACAGGGGCTGACACCCAGTTGATGGCTGAGCCTGGGTCTGTCCGTGAGAATGTTGTGCTGTCAAGTGGCTCCCACACCTTGAACTGTGTTGGTTGAGCCTGGTGTTACGTCTGTCAACTTAAGTGTTGTCAGCAGGGGGGCTCGAAACCTTTTGAGGCACACAGTGCGGGCTTCCCCGGCCTCGCCTTCGCCAGGCCAGGTATCATGTTGGTGCTCCCACTCCTGGAATATTGGCAAGTGGTCGCAGCTCACATGGTTTGGGGTGGTAGTGATATCACTGCAGGGCTACGGTGTGTAGGAACCCATGGGGGCCTTACACCTTGCATGTCCGGCTGCAGAACAACTCCTTCAGCATGTTCTGGAGGGGTGTTCAGTGGGGGGGCTTTTTTGATCGGAAGCCCCCCGTATCAGACAGGCCCTTTTCTGTCGGGGTTCCCCCTTGGGTGCGATTGCCTCGTGGGTGGTGTCAGGGTCAGGTGTTCCGACACGGAACGCGCTCCTCGCACGATTCCAGGGTTGTCTTCGCACAGCGGGGGGGACCGGGCCAACTATCTACAGTTCCTGGCGGACCTGCGCCACGTGACGGCGGGTGCGTTGGGAGTGTCGTCACATATGACTACGGCAGTACCATATGTCGAGGTAGATGGAGAGAATGGTGAGGCGGGGACTTGTGTTTACACAACCCCACCCGTTTTCAGGTTTGGTACAGACCCTGTTGTCGGGGTCTCCAGCAGGGACAGCTCTGGTCGACGAGATCCAATCTCTGTGGACGAAGCAAGCCATCGTCGTGGCGTTCTCCTCCCGGTGTTCTCTGCCCGAGAAGTCGGGAGAAAGGGATGTAAGACCCAGGCTGGACCTGTCCCATGGGAAGGTTCAGCATTTTTTGGATCGTCTCCTACCTGTTGAACACTGTCAGGTGGGGGTCTGGTTCTCCTCCATAGACCTGTAGGATGCGTATGCGCATCCCCGATCTTCCATCCTAGGGCTTACCTACGCTTCCTTTGCAGGGTTAGCGTATGAGTACCAGAGGCTGCCGTTCGGTTTTCTCTGGCTCCCCGCATCTTCACCAAGTGCGTGGAGGCCGCACTGGGGCCTCTGCGTCATCCGGGGTTACGGAGTGTTCTGCCCTGATGACGTTCTGGTCCTTCGCGGTCAAGGTGGATCGTCAGGTCTCGTACCAGGCAGGTCTCTACCAGGGACCGATGCCGTGCCACCAGGGATTCTTCCCCATACATCTGTTAGGTCAGTTGTTGGGACGGGTACGTTGAGGGGCGCAGGTTCTTGATCCTGATGGTGTTACCATCTGGAATGCGCATGCTCCCTCCACTGTCGCGCTTACGCGGGCAGATGACGTATGTTCCAAGTGTGGTGTAAGGCGGGGGGCCAGGACTCAGTCTCCTGCCCCCTGGATGCTGTCCTTAGTTACCTCCAGTCTCTCCTTGATAGACTGTCGGCTTCGACGGTGAGGGTATATGCAGCAGCTATATCCTCCTATCATGAGGGGTTTGAGGGGATGTCTTGTTCAGCCACCCTCTTGTGAAGCGTTTCCTGCTTGGCGCTCGACGCGTTAAGCCGGTGCAACGCTCCTTGGCTCCGACTTGGGATCTTCAATTGGTCCTCGGTCGGTTGTCCTTGGCCCCGTTTGAGCCGCTCGAGCGGGCGCCGTTGGGACAGCTGTCCTTCAGGACCGCGTTCCTTCTGGCTGTCACTTCCGCTAAACGCGTAGGTGAGCTCTGTGCTCTCTCGGTACGTCCAGAGTGCCTGTCTTTTCGGACCGATTGCGGTGTCACTCTGCGACCTAATCCTGCTTTCGTGCCTAAGAATATCCGGAGTTCCTTCCGCTCCCGGGATATTGTGGTTCAGGCGTTTCGTCCTCCTCCTCACACTGGTGAGTTAGATGCGGGCCTTCACCTGTCATGTCCAGTCCGTGCTTGGGGATTTACCTCAGCCGTACTCAGGATTTCAGGGTTACCGACCAGCTTTTTGTCTGTTACGGTGGGGCTTGTGCTGGTAAGGCACTGTCGGAGCAGCGCCTGTCTCATTGGTTGTGCGAGGGTGTTACCCTCTGCTACACGCTGGCTGGGCAGGATCCCCCTGGGGGCGTCAGGGCGCACTCCACTCGTGGGGTGGCTGCCTCTGCCGCGCTCCTGGGTGGGGCCTCGGTGGAGGCCATCTGACCATCCTTTGGTCGGGTAGCAGGAGTGTATGGGTATGGGCCGCAGTGTGTTGAGTCACACGTGGTTCCGCCTGTACGGTGTGTTCAAGGGGTTCTGGCTCCCTCTTGTTCGCATTCAGGTGGAGTTGACTGCGCCCCCCCTTCGTTAGGAAGGATGGGGTGACAGGGCTCCCCGCACCCCTTGATGTGGGCTTACGGGTCCTCAGGGGGTACATCTGTCGGGTCTCGCGCCCGCTCTTCCCCATTATCTCGTAAGGCTCAGAGCGGGACGCGATGCAATACGAAATATAACGATAGGTTATGTAGATAACCTAGTTATATTAGTATTGGCTAAGCGTCCCGCTCTGCGCGCCCTGAGTTCCCTCTTGAGGGATCTTTTCCTGGGACGGGTTTTGGCGAGGAAGGGTGTTTCATGACCAGGGTCATGGTTATATGGGCGGTGCCACCATAAGGGGCGGGGCCCCATACAGGTGGGGTGCATGTGTTTTTGTTCGTGGGAGATACATTAGGTATCACAGGAGATAGGAGTATCTCGTAAGGCTCAGAGCGGGACGCTTAGCCAATACTAATATAACTAGGTTATCTACATAACCTATCGTTACAGTAATAACAAGTTAACAACCCACCTGAATTCAGAAGTCCGACGCCCTGGGCTTGTAGTAGAGTGTTAGCACTAGTTAGTGCACATAGCAGAGATAGATAGGTCGATAAACACATATGTACAATCACATCTGTCTCATAAGTATTATTAAGATATCTCTGTATATCATATATATAATTCATATTACAGTATATACGCCAAGGTACCACTTAATTTGGTCTACTCTGGTATGTAGACTGGTATGTATACTGGTATGTAGACTGGTTAGTAGACTGGTATGTAGACTGGTTAGTAGCCTGGTATGTAGACTGGTATGTAGACTGGTTAGTAGACTGGTTAGTTGACTGGTATGTAGACTGGTTAGTTGACTGGTATGTAGACTGGTTAGTAGCCTGGTATGTAGACTGGTATGTAGACTGGTTAGTAGACTGGTTAGTTGACTGGTATGTAGACTGGTATGTAGACTGGTTAGTAGACTGGTATGTAGACTGGTATGTAGACTGGTTAGTAGACTGATTAGTAGACTGGTTAGTAGACTGGTTAGTAGACTGGTAGGTAGACTGGTTAGTCGACTGGTTAGTAGACTGGTATGTAGACTGATTAGTAGACTGGTTAGTAGACTGGTTAGTAGACTGGTTAGTAGACTGGTATGTAGACTGGTATGTAGACTGGTTAGTAGACTGGTTAGTAGACTGGTGTGTAGACTGGTATGTAGACTGGTTAGTAGACTGGTTAGTAGACTGGTTAGTTGACTGGTATGTAGACTGGTATGTAGACTGGTTAGTAGACTGGTATGTAGACTGGTATGTAGACTGGTTAGTAGACTGGTTAGTAGACTGGTATGTAGACTGGTATGTAGACTGATTAGTAGACTGGTTAGTAGACTGGTTAGTAGACTGGTAGGTAGACTGGTTAGTAGACTGGTTAGTAGACTGGTTAGTAGACTGGTTAGTAGACTGGTTAGTCGACTGGTTAGTAGACTGGTATGTAGACTGGTATGTAGACTGATTAGTAGACTGGTTAGTAGACTGGTTAGTAGACTGGTTAGTAGACTGGTTAGTAGACTGGTAGGTAGACTGGTTAGTAGACTGGTATGTAGACTGGTTAGTAGACTGGTAGGTAGACTGGTTAGTAGACCACAGTGACACACCACTCTTACCACGGAGGCACAGTGACGGTATCTACGGTGAAACAAAAAATTACCATCAAACTATCATGATACTTCTTCTTTTTTTTTTTTTTTTTTTTTTGGTGTGGTATCTCTTCGGTCGTGGCTTTAGATTCCTCATGTCACTGCTCCCAGGAGCAGCTCCCCGGAGGAGCAGAGCAGTAATAGCACATCTCAACCCCCGCTCCGCACCTCCTCATAAAGCATCCCGTCAGACCTCTGATGAAGGAAGCAGGAAGAAGGATCCTGCTGCAGCTCTACCGACCAAATGAAAATAACTTTCCTGTAGAGATTGAACTCCTAGAGACAAGCTGTATCATTCAATCCATCAGAGGGGCGTCTTGGGCTGAAGTTAACCCTTGTGTGCTTAAGCTCTGTGGGACCTGTTCTCATTGTTTACTAAAAAATAAATCATATTATGTATGCATGTACATAACCTTGTTTTTGTTACAGCCTCCCACCCCCCCCTTCCCACAAAAGGCCTTTGCTTTTTGGACAGGCTCCTTTTGTATATAAGAATTTGTTCTTAATTGCTTGCGTGGATAAATAAAGGTTAAATAAAAAATTAAAACATGCTGGTCTGGGGAGGGTGTAGACTACCACATGCTGCCCTACTGACGGTCTGGGGAGGGTGTAGACTACCACATGCTGCCCTACTGTTGGTCTGGGGAGGGTGTAGACTACCATATGCTGCCCTACTGATGGTTTGGGGAGGGTGTAGACTACCACATGCTGCCCTACTGACGGTCTGGGGAGGGTGTAGACTACCACATGCTGCCCCACTGTCGGTCTGGGGAGGGTGTAGACTACCACATGCTGCCCTACTGTCAGTCTGGGGAGGGTGTAGACTACCACATGCTGCCCTACTGACGGTCTGGGGAGGGTGTAGACTACCACATGCTGCCCTACTGTCAGTCTGGGGAGGGTGTAGACTACCACATGCTGCCCTACTGACGGTCTGGGGAGGGTGTAGACTACCACATGCTGCCCTACTGACGGTCTGGGGAGGGTGTAGACTACCACATGCTGCCCTACTGTCAGTCTGGGGAGGGTGTAGACTACCACATGCTGCCCTACTGACGGTCTGGGGAGGGTGTAGACTACCACATGCTGCCCTACTGACGGTCTGGGGAGGGTGTAGACTACCACATGCTGCCCTACTGTCAGTCTGGGGAGGGTGTAGACTACCACATGCTGCCCTACTGACGGTTTGGGGAGGGTGTAGACTACCACATGCTGCCCTACTGACGGTCTGGGGAGGGTGTAGACTACCACATGCTGCCCTACTGTCAGTCTGGGGAGGGTGTAGACTACCACATGCTGCCCTACTGACGGTTTGGGGAGGGTGTAGACTACCACATGCTGCCCTACTGACGGTTTGGGGAGGGTGTAGACTACCACATGCTGCCCTACTGATGGTCTGGGGAGGGTGTAGACTACCACATGCTGCCCTACTGTCGGTCTGGGGAGGGTGTAGACTACCACGTGCTGCCCTATTGTCACGGGCAGAGGAGAGTTAATAGAGTTGATTAGGACTGATGGAATACACCTGTGCACCATGTGATCACCCACATCCCACACACCCACACAAGACACACATACTAGCATAAAACCCTAGGAAAGACAGAGAAGAGTTGAGTGGAGGTGAGGAAGGAGCAGAGATTGCGGAGAGAGTGTGTTATACGGAGTTTGTGAGGTGAGAGGTAGTTGTAAGGAGAGGTTAGAGTGAGAAGGTGTTCGTGTTACTGAACCCTGGACTGGCTGAGATACCCCCTTGTGAAACTGACCCTGGACCGGACGACAAACCCTGAGTATTGAACATTCCATTTTTGTACGAGAGCCTGGAACGTGTTTATGTATGTACGTATGTATGTATGTATGTATGTATGTATGTATGTATGTATGTATGTATGTATGTATGTATGTATGTATGTATGTATGTATTGTGGCAAACATCGCGGTTTGCCACTGAGAGAAAGAGGTCGAGGCACAAGAATCAGGCTCGCCGTCATCCGCAGCACGGGGAATCCCGGAAGTGACAGCGAGTGGCACTCGCACCACATCACTCGCTGTCAAGGAATTCCTGGCTGGCGAGACAATGTTGTCGCATCACGCCTCAAAGCAAGCTGGCCGGAATACGACGAACGAGGACAGGCATGTTAGCCGATTGGTGCGTGGGGCGAGGAATAACGTGTCCTTATTCCCTCGTTCCACGCACATGTCCGTAGCGGACAGAGTGGTAGCATTTAGGTAGTTGTTTAGTACTGACGGAATACACACTGCGCAGCACATAGGGAGACACACTTCATACGCACGCATGCATGACACGCCCATTCGTTGATTAGAACGGATAAGATACACCTGCGCATAATTATAGACACACATCCCACATGCACACATGGTACCGCATCCATTCATAAAAGACTAGTGTAGAGAGAGTTAGTTTGAGCTTGTTGGAGGTGGTTATTGTTGTAGAGAGAGAGATATTGTATTCAGCGTGTTTGTGTCAGTGAGTGGTGTAGAAGGAGAGAGGAAAGCAGTTAGGAGATCGTGTGTGTATCGACCCTTGGACTGGCTGAGATTCTCCCTTGTGTACCGACCCTTTTCTGGACGACGGAACCTGAATAATCCCTTTTCTGGCAATGAACCCCCTTTTGTGTTATTGACGCCCGGACTGTATGACAATTCTAATTGCCTGTCATGCGCTTGTGGTTAGTGGGATATTAGGAAGCGCAGTCTGCTGGTGTATGATTTGTCTTGCTATTATTTGTGGTTTAAATAAAGGAAACAAAAGAGACCGTTTCTGTGGAAAGTACAAGTTCTTGTGGGTTTTTGGACTGTTTTATACATGGTTTGTTACAGTATGTATGTATGTATGTATGTATGTATGTATGTATGTATGTATGTATGTATGTATGTATGTATGTATGTATGTATGTATGTATGTATGTATGTATGTATGTATGTAAATGGTAAATGGACTGCATTTTTATCCAAAGAGCTTTACAATTTATGTCTCACATTTACAGATTGACTCACACATTCACACACCGACGTTGGAGGCAACCATGCTCATTATCTATCTATCTGAAACTGAAGCCATGCTGGTCGGTACCCCACACCAGGTCCGGTCATCCACCATCACCACCATCTCCTTCTCCGGCCAGGACATTCCTCACTCCACCCTTGTCACTAACTTGGGGCGTGAAAATGGACCCCCACCTCACATACGAGACCCACATCAAACACCTCTGCAAGACCTCTTTCTTTCACCTCAGGAACATCACAAAACGTCACTCCTCACTCAGTCTGGCAGATTCAGAGAAACTCGTCCACGCCTTCCTTCGTCTCCTCCAGGCTGGACTATTGTAATGCACTCCTCATCGGGATCTCTAGTAAAAGCATTCAAAAACTGCAATCCATCCAGAATAGCGCTGCTAGGATCCTGATGAGGGTGCGCAAACATGACCACATCACCCCCATCCTCAGATCACTACTCTGGCTCCCCATGGAACACAGGATCGAGTACAAGGTTTCCCTCCTCACTCACCAGTGCGTACACGGTGGTGCCCCTGCCTACCTCAAAGAACTCCTCACCCCCCAGTTCTCCTCACGCTCCCTCCGCTCCGGCACAGCCTACCTCCTCAAAGCCCCCAGGACTAAGCTGCACCCCATGGGCGATCGAGCCTTCTGCTCGGCCGCACCCAGACTGTGGAATGCTCTCCCCAACCACCTGAGAGCACCACAAACTGTTGACACTTTTAAACATGAACTCAAGACCTACCTTTTTAGAAAGGCCTTTTATTAGTTTGTATGTCTTATCATATGTTGTTCTGCTATGTGTTCTTCTTTTTTTTATATATCTATTTTTATTTTATTCTTTTAACTCTGTAGCACTCTGAGATTCTCAGGAATGTAGGGTGCGTTACAAATTAAATTTATTATTATTATTATTATTATTATTATTATTATTATTATTATTATTATTATTATTATTATTATTATTATTATTATTATTATTATTATTATTATTATTATTATTATTATTATTATTATTATTATTATTATTATTATTATTATTATTATTATTATTATTATTATCTATCTATCTAAAAAAAAGTGTTTACTATTTAGAGATACTATAACTGTTAGCTGTTACAGTAAATATGTTCTTAAACATTCAAACTGTGATGATATGGAAAAAAAATGTCATTCATTTTCTCGCGATCTGACTTCCAGGGCCCGGTCACATCAAATGGCTCAGTTCAGAGAACTCCATTACATATTTTTCTATTGTGCTTCTATTTAATTTAGTTTATATCCCATTTGATTTTATTTCACCTTTTTATTTTACAGTTGTACAGCCCTGGCCTATTTTAATTTCATAATTCTATTCTATTCTATTGTGCTCCTATCTTAATTTAGTTCACGATCCATTTAATTTTATTCCACCTTTCTTCTGTCCATTATTGTCTGTCCGTTAATGTCTGTTAAAACGACCAAATCCAATTCCTTGTATGTGATGTGATTCTGATTAGTACATACGAGTTGCCAGTATTGGCAATTAAACAGCCTCTGACTCCGTCGCTGTTAACCGCCACACTTCATCACACAGCCACGAGTCAAACTAACCAAAACCAGTGGCCGCACAAATTTTTTTTAATACAAAATAAAATACACACAAAGAAAAGAGACAAAAAACTCAGCTCACTCCATCACCATTTCCAACCGGATCTGATGGAGATATTACCTAAATGGCCTGGCACGCTGTGGGCTGCTAACTACATGCTAATATGTGTCAGAGGCTTCTACTGGGATTTATGACCCGCCATCTGCTCCCAGCCTGCAGTACAATGTTAGCTTACAATGTTAGCTTTGATCAGGGCCTCCCTGTTCATCCAGTCCAATCACTCATCCCCCCCGCACCCGCACCCTCATCCCCAAACCCCCCCCACCCCTTAACCTAATCATGTTTTCTACCCCCTCGCTGCAAAAGATGACAAGCGTTGAGATTGATTCTGGATTCACGTGAAGGTGAATCGTGTTCGTGACGTCAGGAGATCATTTCAACGGGGTTTCCCCCAAACATTCCAGGGGTTTAAATTGTTTCATGATAATGATAGAACGGCATTTGTTTTTATGAGAAAACGTGTCTTTAAAACATCTTGATCTTAATACAAGTTACAATAATCTTACAAAAAAACGAAATTATTTGAAAAAAGTCACATTAATTTAGTTAGACAGTATATTGAGAGTGAATGAGTTTGAATATGGTCATGAGTCCTGTCATCCGGGACATTTAATGATTGTCTTAATTACAGCTCAATGAAATGATAAGGTAGCAGTTCCCTATAAGACAATGTGTTAAACATTTTTCATCTACATAATTTCACAGAGCTGTAATTAACACAAAACACGGATTCAATGTCCCAGATGACATCACTGGTGGCCATATTCAAACAAATGTACTCAATAACTGTCAAACTAAATGACTGTGTGCAAAACAGATTTTTGGACATTGTGAGATTATGTGCAAAACACATCTGCATAGTTTTTTGGTGAAGTTTCCCTTTAAATGTTAAAGACAAAACACAGGTCAAATCTCATCCTTAGCGCGCCATGTTTTACAGTGTAATCAGGCGTTCTCACTCTGCCCTGCTCATTTGAATGCAAATCTAATTAATCTGCATGCTGGAGTATTTATGTTTTTTTTTTTTTTTTAAAGCATACATGGTGCAATTAAAGACAACAGTTGTTTTCTGATTCATAACATGATTAGGGTCTTGTGCTTTACATTACATGAAAAGCTATTAAAATACTGTGGGCTCTGTTTTCATTTGAATAACGAATGTCTGCTGTCATATCTAATGCATTTTTTTAAATGGAGTCATTCACACGTTTATGGAACGTACCACACAGCCGTAGGTTTGAGTCCAGCACACACCACTGTACTGCTTTGTGTACAATGATGGAGGGAGAAGTATTACCCCACATCCTGTACTTATGTAGAAGTGGACTGGTGGTCTGGTTATTACTGTTTTATTATATAAGATCAGTGGACTGGTGGTCTGGTTATTACTGTTTTATTATATAAGATCAGAGGGCTGGTGGTCTGGTTATTACTGTTTTATTATATAAGATCAGAGGACTGGTGGTCTGGTTATTACTGTTTTATTATATAAGATCAGAGGACTGGTGGTCTGGTTATTACTGTTTTATTATATAAGATCAGAGGACTGGTGGTCTGGTTATTACTGTTTTATTATATAAGATCAGAGGACTGGTGGTCTGGTTATTACTGTTTTATTATATAAGATCAGAGGGCTGGTGGTCTGGTTATTACTGTTTTATTATATAAGATCAGAGGGCTGGTGGTCTGGTTATTACTGTTTTATTATATAAGATCAGAGGACTGGTGGTCTGGTTATTACTGTTTTATTATATAAGATCAGAGGACTGGTGGTCTGGTTATTACTGTTTTATTATATAAGATCAGAGGACTGGTGGTCTGGTTATTACTGTTTTATTATATGAGATCAGAGGGCTGGTGGTCTGGTTATTACTGTTTTATTATATAAGATCAGTGGACTGGTGGTCTGGTTATTACTGTTTTATTATATAAGATCAGAGGGCTGGTGGTCTGGTTATTACTGTTTTATTATATAAGATCAGATGACTGGTGGTCTGGTTATTACTGTTTTATTATATAAGATCAGAGGGCTGGTGGTCTGGTTATTACTGTTTTATTATATAAGATCAGAGGACTGGTGGTCTGGTTATTACTGTTTTATTATATAAGATCAGAGGGCTGGTGGTCTGGTTATGACTGTTTTATTATATAAGATCAGAGGACTGGTGGTCTGGTTATGACTGTTTTATTATATAAGATCAGAGGGCTGGTGGTCTGGTTATTACTGTTTTATTATATAAGATCAGAGGGCTGGTGGTCTGGTTATGACTGTTTTATTATATAAGATCAGAGGCCTGGTGGTCTGGTTATTATTGTTTTATTATATAAGATCATAGGGCTGGTTGTCTGGTTATTACTGTTTTATTATATAAGATCAGAGGGCTGGTGGTCTGGTTATTACTGTTTTATTATATAAGATCAGTGGGCTGGTGGTCTGGTTATTACTGTTTTATTATATAAGATCAGAGCACTGGTGGTCTGGTTATTACTGTTTTATTATATAAGATCAGAGGGCTGGTGGTCTGGTTATGACTGTTTTATTATATAAGATCAGAGGGCTGGTGGTCTGGTTAGTACTGTTTTATTATATAAGATCAGTGGACTGGTGGTCTGGTTATTACTGTTTTATTATATAAGATCAGAGGGCTGGTGGTCTGGTTATTACTGTTTTATTATATAAGATCAGTGGGCTGGTGGTCTGGTTATTACTGTTTTATTATATAAGATCAGAGCACTGGTGGTCTGGTTATTACTGTTTTATTATATAAGATCAGAGGACTGGTGGTCTGGTTATTACTGTTTTATTATATAAGATCAGAGGACTGGTGGTCTGGTTATTACTGTTTTATTATATAAGATCAGAGGGCTGGTGGGCTGGTTATTACTGTTTTATTATATAAGATCAGAGGGCTGGTGGTCTGGTTATTACTGTTTTATTATATAAGATCAGAGGGCTGGTGGTCTGGTTATTACTGTTTTATTATATAAGATCAGAGGACTGGTGGTCTGGTTATTACTGTTTTATTATATAAGATCAGAAGACTGGTGGTCTGGTTATTACTGTTTTATTATATAAGATCAGAGGACTGGTGGTCTGGTTATGACTGTTTTATTATATAAGATCAGAGGGCTGGTGGTCTGGTTATTACTGTTTTATTATATAAGATCAGAGGGCTGGTGGTCTGGTTATGACTGTTTTATTATATAAGATCAGAGGCCTGGTGGTCTGGTTATTATTGTTTTATTATATAAGATCATAGGGCTGGTTGTCTGGTTATTACTGTTTTATTATATAAGATCAGAGGGCTGGTGGTCTGGTTATTACTGTTTTATTATATAAGATCAGTGGACTGGTGGTCTGGTTATTACTGTTTTATTATATAAGATCAGAGGGCTGGTGGTCTGGTTATTACTGTTTTATTATATAAGATCAGTGGGCTGGTGGTCTGGTTATTACTGTTTTATTATATAAGATCAGAGCACTGGTGGTCTGGTTATTACTGTTTTATTATATAAGATCAGAGGACTGGTGGTCTGGTTATTACTGTTTTATTATATAAGATCAGAGGACTGGTGGTCTGGTTATTACTGTTTTATTATATAAGATCAGAGGGCTGGTGGGCTGGTTATTACTGTTTTATTATATAAGATCAGAGGGCTGGTGGTCTGGTTATTACTGTTTTATTATATAAGATCAGAGGGCTGGTGGTCTGGTTATTACTGTTTTATTATATAAGATCAGAGGGCTGGTGGTCTGGTTATTACTGTTTTATTATATAAGATCAGAGGACTGGTGGTCTGGTTATTACTGTTTTATTATATAAGATCAGAGGACTGGTGGTCTGGTTATTACTGTTTTATTATATAAGATCAGAGGGCTGGTGGTCTGGTTATTACTGTTTTATTATATAAGATCAGTGGACTGGTGGTCTGGTTATTACTGTTTTATTATATAAGATCAGAGGGCTGGTGGTCTGGTTATTACTGTTTTATTATATAAGATCAGAGGGCTGGTGGTCTGGTTATTACTGTTTTATCATATAAGATCAGAGGACTGGTGGTCTGGTTATTACTGTTTTATTATATAAGATCAGAGGGCTGGTGGTCTGGTTATTACTGTTTTATTATATAAGATCAGAGGGCTGGTGGTCTGGTTATTACTGTTTTATTATATAAGATCAGAGGGCTGGTGGTCTGGTTATTACTATTTTATTATATAAGATCAGAGTTCTGGTGGTCTGGTTATTACTGTTTTATTATATAAGATCAGAGGCCTGGTGGTCTGGTTATTACTGTTTTATTATATAAGATCAGAGGGCTGGTGGTCTGGTTATTACTGTTTTATTATATAAGATCAGAGCACTGGTGGTCTGGTTATTAGTGTTTTATTATATAAGATCAGAGGGCTGGTGGTCTGGTTATTACTGTTTTATTATATAAGATCAGAGGGCTGGTGGTCTGGTTATTACTGTTTTATTATATAAGATCAGAGGGCTGGTGGTCTGGTTATTACTGTTTTATTATATAAGATCAGAGGACTGGTGGTCTGGTTATTACTGTTTTATTATATAAGATCAGATGACTGGTGGTCTGGTTATTACTGTTTTATTATATAAGATCAGAGGACTGGTGGTCTGGTTATTACTGTTTTATTATATAAGATCAGAGGACTGGTGGTCTGGTTATTACTGTTTTATTATATAAGATCAGTGGACTGGTGGTCTGGTTATTACTGTTTTATTATATAAGATCAGAGGGCTGGTGGTCTGGTTATTACTGTTTTATTATATAAGATCAGAGGGCTGGTGGTCTGGTTATTACTGTTTTATTATATAAGATCAGAGGGCTGGTGGGCTGGTTATTACTGTTTTATTATATAAGATCAGAGGACTGGTGGTCTGGTTATTACTGTTTTATTATATAAGATCAGATGACTGGTGGTCTGGTTATTACTGTTTTATTATATAAGATCAGAGGGCTGGTGGTCTGGTTATTACTGTTTTATTATATAAGATCAGAGGGCTGGTGGTCTGGTTATTACTGTTTTATTATATAAGATCAGAGGGCTGGTGGTCTGGTTATTACTGTTTTATTATATAAGATCAGAGGGCTGGTGGTCTGGTTATTACTGTTTTATTATATAAGATCAGAGGACTGGTGGTCTGGTTATTACTGTTTTATTATATAAGATCAGAGGGCTGGTGGTCTGGTTATTACTGTTTTATTATATAAGATCAGTGGGCTGGTGGTCTGGTTATTACTGTTTTATTATATAAGATCAGAGGACTGGTGGTCTGGTTATTACTGTTTTATTATATAAGATCAGAGGACTGGTGGTCTGGTTATGACTGTTTTATTATATAAGATCAGAGGACTGGTGGTCTGGTTATTACTGTTTTATTATATAAGATCAGAGGGCTGGTGGTCTGGTTATTACTGTTTTATTATATAAGATCAGAGGACTGGTTGTCTGGTTATTACTGTTTTATTATATAAGATCAGTGGACTGGTGGTCTGGTTATGACTGTTTTATTATACAAGATCAGAGGGCTGGTGGTCTGGTTATTACTGTTTTATTATATAAGATCAGAGGGCTGGTGGTCTGGTTATGACTGTTTTATTATATAAGATCAGAGGGCTGGTGGTCTGGTTATTACTGTTTTATTATATAAGATCAGAGGGCTGGTGGTCTGGTTATTACTGTTTTATTATATAAGATCAGAGGGCTGGTGGTCTGGTTATTACTGTTTTATTATATAAGATCAGAGGACTGGTGGTCTGGTTATTACTGTTTTATTATATAAGATCAGAGGACTGGTGGTCTGGTTATTACTGTTTTATTATATAAGATCAGTGAACTGGTGGTCTGGTTATTACTGTTTTATTATATAAGATCAGAGGACCGGTGGTCTGGTTATGACTGTTTTATTATATAAGATCAGAGGCCTGGTGGTCTGGTTATTACTGTTTTATTATATAAGATCAGAGGGCCGGTGGTCTGGTTATTACTGTTTTATTATATAAGATCAGAGGGCTGGTGGTCTGGTTATTACTGTTTTATTATATAAGATCAGAGGGCTGGTGGTCTGGTTATTACTGTTTTATTATATAAGATCAGAGGACTGGTGGTCTGGTTATTACTGTTTTATTATATAAGATCAGAGGACTAGTGGTCTGGTTATTACTGTTTTATTATATAAGATCAGAGGGCTGGTGGTCTGGTTATTACTGTTTTATTATATAAGATCAGAGGGCTGGTGGTCTGGTTATTACTGTTTTATTATATAAGATCAGAGGGCTGGTGGTCTGGTTATTACTGTTTTATTATATAAGATCAGATGACTGGTGGTCTGGTTATTACTGTTTTATTATATAAGATCAGAGGGCTGGTGGTCTGGTTATTACTGTTTTATTATATAAGATCAGATGACTGGTGGTCTGGTTATTACTGTTTTATTATATAAGATCAGAGGGCTGGTGGTCTGGTTATTACTGTTTTATTATATAAGATCAGATGACTGGTGGCCTGGTTATTACTGTTTTATTATATAAGATCAGAGGGCTGGTGGTCTGGTTATTACTGTTTTATTATATAAGATCAGAGGACTGGTGGTCTGGTTATTACTGTTTTATTATATAAGATCAGAGGACTGGTGGTCTGGTTATTACTGTTTTATTATATAAGATCAGTGGACTGGTGGTCTGGTTATTACTGTTTTATTATATAAGATCAGAGCACTGGTGGTCTGGTTATTACTGTTTTATTATATAAGATCAGAGGGCTGGTGGTCTGGTTATTACTGTTTTATTATATAAGATCAGAGGGCTGGTGGTCTGGTTATTACTGTTTTATTATATAAGATCAGAGGGCTGGTGGTCTGGTTATTACTGTTTTATTATATAAGATCAGAGGGCTGGTGGTCTGGTTATTACTGTTTTATTATATAAGATCAGAGGGCTGGTGGTCTGGTTATGTCTGTTTTATTATATAAGATCAGAGGGCTGGTGGTCTGGTTATTACTGTTTTATTATATAAGGTCAGTGGACTGGTGGTCTGGTTATTACTGTTTTATTATATAAGATCAGTGGACTGGTGGTCTGGTTATTACTGTTTTATTATATAAGATCAGATGACTGGTGGTCTGGTTATTACTGTTTTATTATATAAGATCAGAGGACTGGTGGTCTGGTTATGACTGTTTTATTATATAAGATCAGAGGACTGGTGGTCTGAACTGATTGTCTCTCAAACCCTTTTCTAAAAGTAGCTGATACACTATCAGTAAAATATAATGATAAAATGAACTAAAAACTAAAGAAATCACATGTTCTCACAACATGTGTTTTCAACCAGCTTTTTAACTCATAGGAGAGTGAATATTAAAGGTGCTGTAGTTTAAAAATGTGTAGAGTAATCCTTTTTTGTGCTGGACGTGCGCACGTCTCATCTGTCGGCTCCGCTCAGCGTTTCTCCCGATCATTCAATACATTGTTGGAAAGTTGAATTTGCCGCCTTTCGATCGTCGCCACACTCAACCTATTGCGTGCTTCAGGTCTCGAGTTAAAAGACAAAGTATACGGCGAAGGTCATTTGACAAGCCGTTCCGACGAGTGACCACGTCCGGTTATAAACGGTCCTGAACTGACCAGTCACCGCTGATGGCGAAAATGATTGACCACCGTTGTAGCCAAGGAGCGTCTGCTCTGAAAGCGATCGCAGACGAGCGCTGATTGCAACGAGAAGGGGGCAGAAGAAGACCAACAAGTGCTCTGTTTTGACTCGCCTCTGAATGAATGGAAGCGGACGGCCATTTTGGATAACCACGCTGAATTATTGATTTGTGATAACACATTTATGTTAAAATAACATAAGCTAACATATATTTTTTACATCTATGCAAATGCATATGCAATATGTGTAACTTGAATAATAATAAAAACAGAAACAATATGTTTAACAATATGTAAGGGAGCAGTTACATTTATTTTACATTACATTACATTTACATTTATATGGTCTTTGGCCCTTTGAGGGCAACCATAATGCTGATGTGGCCCTCTGTGAAAATGAGTTTGACACCCCTGCTTTAATAGATCCAAGTCCTTCTCTCCTCATTTCTCCTACTCTCCTCTCTCTTCCTCTCTTCTCTTCTCCCCTCCTTTCTCTTCCTCTCCTCCACTCTCTTTCTCTCATCTTATCTCTTTCTGTCCTCTCCTCTCCTCTCCTCTTTTTTCCATGACCTTTCTCCATCTCTCTCTCCTCCACTGAGATTTGACAATTACCTCAGTTCGTTAGCGTCAGGTGCCGACACATTGAGACAGATCACCGGCTCTAGTTAGCATTATTTAACTCAAATACGTCTTCAGGCCATGCTGACAACAGCCCGCAGGCCACCGGGGGAACTGCACGCAGACAATCAATAGACACAGATGGGAAGAGAGAGAGAGAGAGAGAGAGAGAGAGAGAGAGAGAGAGAGAGAGAGAGAGAGAGAGAGAGAGAGAGAGAGAGAGGAGCAGTGGGAGGGATGGGGGAGCGGTGGTGGGGTCGCGGGGGGGAGGGGGTTCGCCTGAGAAAGGCGCTCCCTTGAAAGTCATGAAATGAAAATCTGAACTTTAAAATTGATAAGGATTGATTTCGCTGACACGCGATCATAACATACACCCCTTTGGAGACCACCGTTAAAGGAGGAAGGGGCTGTGGGGGGAGGAGGAGCGGGGGTGGGGGTGTAGAGATGCTGGCGTGTAAAGGAGACAGTGGCAGGGCGTAAATCTGGACTGGAGAGCAGCAATTAGCCTTTTACTGGGGCAGAGGTATGGGGAATCTTTACTGTCTCATCAGACGCATTAGACACAGCATTAGACACAGCATTAGACACAGCATTAGACACAGCATTAGATGCGCTGCCAGAGGTTTCTACTTTCTACTTACTACATTAGAACGGGGGAAAAGGAGGAGTATTATGAGAAAGACCTACGGCTCTGACAGAACTATACATCTAAAATACTGTCAGTGACAATCAAACAGTAAACAAAAATGCATATTAAGATGTTAGATCCCAATATGAAAAACGATGTGATTTAATGTTCTATGCCTTATCTTGACTGTCTATTTGGCTGCTGTCTATTTTATGCTCATTTTATTCTTATTTTATGCCTAATATTACGTCTGCACTTTATGCATTGCTCTTGATCTGCCAATGTTGTGCTCATTTTATGCCTACAGTATGTCTTTTTGTTTTACTGCTGTGAAGCACTTTATGCTATACAAATAAAGTTTATTATTATATTATTATTATTATTATTATTATTATTATTATTATTATTATTATTATTATTATTATTATTATTATTATTATTATTATTATTATTATTATTATTATTATTACCAAGGAAGACAAATTCGAGAATAAACTTTAGACAGATGGACAGGAACTCTTCACACGGTTCACTGTTTCTCCTCACAAGTCTGTATAGATCTGTGTTCTTCCCTGTGTCTGTGTGTGTGTTCTTCCCTGTGTCTGTGTGTGTGTGTTCTTCCCTGAGTGTGTGTGTGGATGTTCTTCCCTGAGTGTGTGTGTGGATGTTTGTGTGCTTGTGTGTGTGTGTGCCTGTGTGTATTGTGGATGTTTGTCTCTGTGTGTGTGTGTTGTTGATGTTTGTGTGTGTATGTGTGTGTGTGTGTGTGTGTGTGTGTGTGTGTGTGTGTGGGTGTGTGTGTGTGTGTGTGTGTGTGTGTGTGTGTGTGTGTGTGTGTGTGTGTGTGTGTGTGGGTGTGTGTGTGTGTGTGTGTGTGTGTGTGTGTGTGTGTGTGTGTGTGTGTGTGTGTACGTGTGTGTACGTGTATGTGTATGTGTGTGTGTGTGTGTGTTGTGGGAGGCCCATACCGTAGCAGTAAACGGCCTCTAAACAGTAAACTGGTGTTCTGGCGCTAACTGCTCTCTAAGTGTGTGGGACAAGGATGGCGTGACCCCTCTGGCCTCCAGCAGGACCCATCATCTGACCTGAGGTCAGCCTCAATCTCCCCACTGCTGAGTGGTCATTACGCCAAGACGCTTTGATAAATGCTCAGCGCCGGCTGCAGGCTGGAGAGGCTGACCTCTCAGAGACAGAAAAAGAGAGAGAGAGAGACAGAGAGAGAGAGACAGTAGTAGCAGTATCATTATTATTATTATTATTATTATTATTATTATTATTATTATTATTATTATTATTATTATTATTATTATTATACAATATCGCTGTTATTATTTTACTCTTATTTATTGCTTTTTTACTGCATGATTGATTTTACAACCAAAGCATAAACAATACCGAAATGTACATTATTGTATTACATTGAGTATTGTATTAATAAAGGTTATTTTAACAAAGGCAATTGTATTAATAAAGATTATTGCATTTAAGTGCATCAAATTGATCTGAGAGCAGTACCATGGAGGTAAAGGAGATAATGAGAGGAAGAGGAGGAGGAAGAGGAGGAAACTTTAGGAGAGGCTGAGAGAGTAGCAAGAGAAAGAAGATAAGAAGACTGAGGACAGAGGAGACAGAGAGAAGACTGAGGACAGAGGAGACAGAGGAGTCTGAGGACAGAGGAGACAGAGAGAAGACTGAGGACAGAGGAGACAGAGAGGAGACAGAGGACAGAGGAGAGAGAGAGAAGACTGAGGACAGAAGAGACAGAGAGAAGACTGAGGACAGAGGAGACAGAGAGAAGACTGAGGACAGAGGAGACAGAGAGAAGACTGAGGACAGAGGAGACAGAGAGAAGACAGAGGACAGAGGAGACAGAGAGAAGACTGAGGACAGAGGAGACTGAGAGAGAAGACTGAGGACAGAGGAGACAGAGGACAGAGGAGACAGAGAGAAGACAGAGAGAAGACTGAGGACAGAGGAGACAGAGAGAAGACAGAGGACAGAGGAGACAGAGAGAAGACTGAGGACAGAGGAGACTGAGAGAAAAGACTGAGGACAGAGAAGACTGAGGACAGAGGAGACAGAGAGAAGACTGAGGACAGAGGAGACAGAGAGAAGACTGAGGACACAGAGGAGACTGAGGACAGAGGAGACAGAGAGAAGACTGAGGACAGAGGAGACAGAGAGAAGACTGAGGACAGAGGAGACAGAGAGAAGACTGAGGACAGAGGAGACTGAGAGAGAAGACTGAGGACAGAGGAGACAGAGAGAAGACTGAGGACAGAGGAGACAGAGAGAAGACTGAGGACAGAGGAGACAGAGAGAAGACTGAGGACAGAGGAGACAGAGAGAAGACTGAGGACAGAGGAGACAGAGAGAAGACTGAAACAGCCAGTCAGTCAGTCAGTCAGTCAGCCAGTGAAACAGCCAGTCAGCAGTCAGTCAGTCAGTCAGTCAGTCAGTCAGTCAGTCAGTCAGTCAGTCAGTCAGTCAGTCAGTCAGTGATACAGCCAGTGAAACAGCCAGTCAGCCAGCTAGCAGGAGACAGATAGCCCCTGTACCTCCACGTGCCTCTGCTCCCCCTGTGTTACCTAGCAACAGAACCTGAGTCCTCTCTCATTTTGGCCGGGAGCGAGAGAGGGAATGAGATAGAGAATAAGAGAGGGAATGAGAGAAAGAGAGAGATGGAGGAGGCAGGGTGAGAGGAGGAGGAAAAACAAATTAGAAGAGGATTGTTCTCTCTCTCTCTCTCTCTCTCTCTCTCTCTCTCTCTCTCTCTCTCTCTCTCTCTCTCTCTCTCTCTCTCTCTCTCTCCTCCGTTGCCCCTATCAACCGTCTCCCGTGAGACAATATTGATGAAAACCTCTGAATGCAATCATCTGCCATCCTCCACATCCATTGGGCCGGGAGGTGCCGGCGTGAAGATGTCTGGCGGCGCAGGGATGACTCTTTTGTATCCTTCTACAGAGCCCTTCATCCTTCCACAGAGCACTTCATCCTTCTACAGAACTCTTCATCCTTCTACAGAGACCTTCATCCTTCTACAGAGCCCTTCATCCTTCCACAGAGCCCTTCATCCTTCCACAGAACTCTTCATCCTTCTACAGAGACCTTCATCCTTTCACAGAACCCTTCATCCTTCTACAGAGCCCTTCATCCTTCCACAGAGCCCTTCATCCTTCCACAGAACCCTTCATCCTTCCACAGAACCTTTCATCCTTCTACAGAACCCTTCATCCTTCTACAGAGTTCTTCATCCTTCTACAGAACCCTTCATCCTTCCACAGAACCCTTCATCCTTCTACAGAACCCTTCATCCTTCTACAGAGTTCTTCATCCTTCTACAGAACCCTTCATCCTTCTACAGAACCAGGGCTTGACCTTAACTTTTTGGCTCACTAGCCACTGTGGCTAGTGGTTTTCCAAAGTCACTAGCCACTCAGCATTTTCACTAGCCAAAAATCCCCGCACTCGCACCCCCACCCAAAAAGTAATAAATATAGGTAATTTCTTCTTCACTAACCCCTGCTGGGGACAGTATCATTGTAATCATACTGCTACATGCCAACTGTACAACTGTGCTTCTGACTGTTGACTCCATTGTTTACTACTGCCTGCGACCAGTGACTCAGCCGCAAAAGGAGCTCCAGTTGGGGCAACGGCTGACTGGGACAAGATGGAGGGTGTAGATGTGGAAGAGTTGTGTTGAACCTAGCAATTACATTGTTGCTCCAAACGCCGTGAACATTATCATTGACACACCTATGCCTTGGCTGTGTTGAACCTAGCAATTATATTATTGCTCCAAACGCCTTGAACATTATCATTGACACACCTATGCCTTGGCTGTGTTGAACCTAGCAATTATATTATTGCTCCAAACGCTGTGAACATTATCATTGACACACCTATGCAGGGCTTGACGTTAACTTTTTGGCTCACTAGCCACTGTGGCTAGTGGTTTTCCAAAGTCACTAGCCACTCAGCATTTTCACTAGCCCTGGGCAGGTGGGCAGGTATCAACGTCAAGCCCTGTACAGAACCCTTCATCCTTCTACAGAACTCTTCATCCTTCTGCAGAGCCCTTCATCCTTCTACAGAACCCTTCATCCTTCTACAGAACTCTTCATCCTTCTACAGAGCCCTTCATCCTTCTGCAGAGCCCTTCATCCTTCTACAGAGCCCTTCATCCTTCTACAGAGTTCTTCATCCTTCTACAGAACCCTTCATCCTTCTACAGAACCAGGGCTTGACGTTAACTTTTTGGCTCACTAGCCACTGTGGCTAGTGGTTTTCCAAAGTCACTAGCCACTCAGCACTCAACTCTCCCAGGAGACACACAACCTCAACCCACTCTACCAGGAGACACACAACCTCAACACACTCTACCAGGAGACACACAACCTCAACACACCCTACCAGGAGACACACAACCTCAACACACTCTACCAGGAGACACACAACCTCAACACACCCTACCAGGAGACACACAACCTCAACACACCCTACCAGGAGACACACAACCTCAACCCACTCTACCAGGAGACACACAACCTCAACACACTCTACCAGGAGACACACAACCTCAACACACTCTCCCAGGAGACACACAACCTCAACCCACTCTACCAGGAGACACACAACCTCAACACACTCTACCAGGAGACACACAACCTCAACACACCCTACCAGGAGACACACAACCTCAACACACTCTACCAGGAGACACACAACCTCAACACACCCTACCAGGAGACACACAACCTCAACACACCCTACCAGGAGACACACAACCTCAACACACTCTACCAGGAGACACACAACCTCAACACACTCTACCAGGAGACACACAACCTCAACACACTCTACCAGGAGACACACAACCTCAACACACTCTACCAGGAGACACACAACCTCAACACACCCTACCAGGAGACACACAACCTCAACACACCCTACCAGGAGACACACAACCTCAACACACTCTACCAGGAGACACACAACCTCAACACACTCTACCAGGAGACACACAACCTCAACACACTCTACCAGGAGACACACAACCTCAACACACTCTACCAGGAGACACACAACCTCAACACACTCTACCAGGAGACACACAACCTCAACACACCCTACCAGGAGACACACAACCTCAACACACTCTACCAGGAGACACACAACCTCAACACACTCTCCCAGGAGACACACAACCTCAACCCACTCTACCAGGAGACACACAACCTCAACACACTCTACCAGGAGACACACAACCTCAACACACCCTACCAGGAGACACACAACCTCAACACACTCTACCAGGAGACACACAACCTCAACACACCCTACCAGGAGACACACAACCTCAACACACCCTATCAGGAGACACACAACCTCAACACACTCTACCAGGAGACACACAACCTCAACACACTCTACCAGGAGACACACAACCTCAACACACTCTACCAGGAGACACACAACCTCAACACACTCTACCAGGAGACACACAACCTCAACACACCCTACCAGGAGACACACAACCTCAACACACTCTCCCAGGAGACACACAACCTCAACACACTCTACCAGGAGACACACAACCTCAACACACTCTACCAGGAGACACACAACCTCAACACACTCTACCAGGAGACACACAACCTCAACACACCCTACCAGGAGACACACAACCTCAACACACCCTACCAGGAGACACACAACCTCAACACACTCTACCAGGAGGATATTAGACTAGTAGAGGTCCTAACGTCTTGCACAACCTCAACCAGACAGCAGACCTCAGCAGGGAGGGACTTAGTAGGAATATCAAACCAACTCTAGTGGGTCACCGGCTTGGTTCTGTTCAGTCCCAGGATGTTCTAATGGGTCCCCAGGTGGAACCTTTGGGTCCAGAGCTAAAAGAGATGTAACTCCTGACCAGCCATGGGATAATGAAGCAGAGTGAATGGTCGTATTAATACAGATGGTGTCCTGCAGCATGGTCCTGTCTATAGGTCAATATATCCAATGTTGTTGTAGTGTGGATGTATGTTTATGTATAGTATGTGTGAATTAGCATCTACATTATGTGTGTACGCTATGTACATGTGTGTGTGTGTGTGTGTTGGATCAAAGGCGTGCCTGGAGAATGGATGTGGTGCAGCGAGCTAAAGTAGCCACACACCCTTCCCAGCTGCTGAGGCAGACACACACACACACACACACACACACACACACACACACACACACACACATACACGCATGCACGCACGCACGCACACACACACACACACACACACACACACACACACACACACACACACACACACACACACACACACACACACACACACACACACACACACACACACACACACACACTCAGACAGACAGAGCTGTCATAAAAGACGTCACCCCACCTTGCATATAACGTGCAAATTAGATGGAGGACTGTTACTGTAGTACTAATACAGGATGGAGGACTGTTACCATGACTACTACTGTAATACTAATACAGGATGGAGGACTGTTACCATGACTACTACTGTAGTACTAATGCAGGATGGAGGACTGTTACCATGACTACTACTGTAGTACTAATGCAGGATGGAGGACTGTTACCATGACTACTACTGTAGTACTAATGCAGGATGGAGGACTGTTACCATGACTACTACTGTAGTACTAATGCAGGATGGAGGACTGTTACCATGACTACTACTGTAGTACTAATACAGGATGGAGGACTGTTACCATGACTACTACTGTAGTACTAATGCAGGATGGAGGACTGTTACCATGACTACTACTGTAGTACTAATACAGGATGGTGGACTGTTACCATGACTACTACTGTAGTACTAATACAGGATGGATGACTGTTACCATGACTACTACTGTAGTACTAATACAGGATGGAGGACTGTTACCATGACTACTACTGTAGTACTAATGCAGGATGGAGGACTGTTACCATGACTACTACTGTAGTACTAATACAGGATGGAGGACTGTTACCATGACTACTACTGTAGTACTAATACAGGATGGTGGACTGTTACCATGACTACTACTGTAGTACTAATACAGGATGGAGGACTGTTACCATGACTACTACTGTAGTACTAATACAGGATGGAGGACTGTTACCATGACTACTACTGTAGTACTAATACAGGATGGTGGACTGTTACCATGACTACTACTGTAGTACTAATACAGGATGGAGGACTGTTACCATGACTACTACTGTAGTACTAATACAGGATGGAGGACTGTTACCATGACTACTACTGTAGTACTAATACAGGATGGTGGACTGTTACCATGACTACTACTGTAGTACTAATACAGGATGGTGGACTGTTACCATGACTACTACTGTAGTACTAATACAGGATGGAGGACTGTTACCATGACTACTACTGTAGTACTAATACAGGATGGAGGACTGTTACCATGACTACTACTGTAGTACTAATGCAGGATGGAGGACTGTTACCATGACTACTACTGTAGTACTAATGCAGGATGGAGGACTGTTACCATGACTACTACTGTAGTACTAATGCAGGATGGAGGACTGTTACCATGACTACTACTGTAGTACTAATGCAGGATGGAGGACTGTTACCATGACTACTACTGTAGTACTAATACAGGATGGAGGACTGTTACCATGACTACTACTGTAGTACTAATGCAGGATGGAGGACTGTTACCATGACTACTACTGTAGTACTAATACAGGATGGTGGACTGTTACCATGACTACTACTGTAGTACTAATACAGGATGGATGATTGTTACCATGACTACTACTGTAGTACTAATACAGGATGGAGGACTGTTACCATGACTACTACTGTAGTACTAATGCAGGATGGAGGACTGTTACCATGACTATTACTGTAGTACTAATACAGGATGGAGGACTGTTACCATGACTACTACTGTAGTACTAATACAGGATGGTGGACTGTTACCATGACTACTACTGTAGTACTAATACAGGATGGAGGACTGTTACCATGACTACTACTGTAGTACTAATACAGGATGGAGGACTGTTACCATGACTACTACTGTAGTACTAATACAGGATGGTGGACTGTTACCATGACTACTACTGTAGTACTAATACAGGATGGAGGACTGTTACCATGACTACTACTGTAGTACTAATACAGGATGGAGGACTGTTACCATGACTACTACTGTAGTACTAATACAGGATGGTGGACTGTTACCATGACTACTACTGTAGTACTAATACAGGATGGTGGACTGTTACCATGACTACTACTGTAGTACTAATACAGGATGGAGGACTGTTACCATGACTACTACTGTAGTACTAATGCAGGATGGAGGACTGTTACCATGACTACTACTGTAGTACTAATACAGGATGGAGGACTGTTACCAT
>NC_140167.1:84045351-84090351 GCF_963971535.1 Notolepis coatsorum
GAGAGAGGGAGAGAGAGAATGAACTGAGAATGAAAGAATGAGAAAGGTAAAGCGACAGAAAACAAGCGATGGAGAGAGAGTGAGATGGATAGAGGGGTGGACAGACAGAGAGAGACAGAAGGTCAGAGAAAAGTTTAGAGAAAAAGAGTAAACTAAGAGCATGAGAAAGATGAAGAGAGAGATGGAGAGAAAGAGAGAGAGATTAAGAGAGAAAGATGGATATATAGAGAGAGACACAGAGAGAGAAAGAGATGAATAGAGAGAGGTGAATAGAGCTAGAGAGAAAGAGATGAAGAAAGAGATAGATGAATATAGAGAGATGAATAGAGCGAGATGAATAGAGAGAGATGAATAGAGAGAGATGAATAGAGAGATGAATAGAGAGATGAATAGAGAGAGATGAATAGAGAGATGAATAGAAAGAGATGAATAGAGCGATGAATAGAGAGAGAGAGATGAATAGAGAGATGAATAGAGAGATGAATAGAGAGATGAATAGAGAGAGATGAATAGAGAGATGAATAGAGAGATGAAAAGAGAGAGAGAGATGAATAGAGAGATGAATAGAGAGATGAATAGAGAGATGAATAGAGAGATGAAAAGAGAGAGAGATGAATAGAGAGATGAATAGAGATAGATGAATAGAGAGATGAATAGAGACATTAATAGAGAGATGAATAGAGAGATGAATAGAGAGATTAATATAGAGATAAATAGAGAGAGAGATGAATAGAGAGAGAGATGAATAGAGAGATGAATAGAGAGATGAATAGAGAGATGAATAGAGAGATGAATAGAGATATGAATAGAGATGAATAGAGAGAGAGAGATGAATAGAGAGATGAATAGAGAGAGAGATGAATAGAGAGATGAATAGAGAGATTAATAGAGAGATGAATAGAGAGATGAATAGAGAGATGAGTAGAGAGATGAATAGAGAGATGAATAGAGAGATGAATAGAGAGATTAATAGAGAGATGAATAGAGAGATGAATAGAGAGAGATGAATAGAGAGAGATGGATAGAGAGAGATGGATAGAGAGAGATTAATAGAGAGATGAATAGAGAGAGATTTAGAAAGAGATGAATAGAGAGAGATGAATAGAGAGATGTTAATAGAGAGAGATGAATAAAGAGAAATGATAGAGAGATATTATTAGAGAGATGATAGAGAGAGATTAATAGAAACAGAAATATGAATAGAGAGAGAGATGGATAGAGAGAGATTAATAGAGAGAGCGAGATGACGCAAGAGAGAGATTAATAGAGATAGATTAATAGAGAAAGAGCAAGGGATCAATAGAGAAAGAGATTAATAGAGAAAGAGAGAGCTGAATACAGAAAGATGAATAGAGAAAGAGAGAGCTGAATACAGCAAGAGATTAATAGAGAGAGAGAGTTGAATAGAGAGAGATTAATAGAGAGATGAATAGAGAGATATGAATAGAGAGAGATGAATAGAGAGAGAGAAGAAAACAGAGATGAGAAAGAGAGATTAATAGAGAGAGAGATTAATAGAGAGATATATGAAGAGAGATAGACTAATAGAAAGAGATTAATAGAGAGATAGATTGAGAAAGAGAAGAAGAGAGAGAGATTAATAGAGAGAGATGAATAGAGAGAGATTGAGAAAGAGATGTATAGAGAGAGATGAATAGAGAGAGATTAAAAGAGAGAGAGATGAATAGAGAGAGATCTGAATTGATTGATTGATTGATTGAAAACTTTATTAACAGATTGCAGAATGGGTACAATACAGTACAGCTCAATACACACAATTGTTAAGGGGATGCAGACCAGAGAAAGACTTTCGTCTTGTTTACACCAGGGTCCCCCATTTTCAATTCATCAGGACATATATGACATACATGACATACAGATAGTCAGTACTGCTACATCTATACATTTATGACATACCAGATTTGCAAATACAGTACTGTTTGTGATACAGAAGGAGTCAAGAAAAGGGAGTATATACATTTGACGTAGAAACTGTACATTGGAGGAGGTTGGGTGGGGGGGGTTGGGTACACTGGGATATTGACAACCATACTGGGTAATTTACATTGGAGGTGGTTGGGGGGGGGGGGGGGGGGCACACTGTATAAACAAGCAAAACTGTACATTGAGGGGGGGGAGACTCTGTACAAACAAACAAAATTGTACATTGGACTATTGACAAAACCATACTAGGTAAATGACTGTACATTGGAGGGGGTTGGGTTAGGATATTTACAGGGGCCAGTGTTGAATTGCAGTCTCCCGTAGGTGTCTCTTGAGAGAGGTTTTGAAAGTGGGTAGTGATCCACATTCCTTTACAGCTTTGGGTAGGGCGTTCCACATTGATGTGGCATAATTGCGAAACGTGTTTAGTCCCTTATTTGAGCCGAATCTGGGTTTAACATGATTTGTGGAGCTCCCTCTGGTGTTGTGATCGTGGTATTCACTGACCTTTGGGAAGTATTTTGCCATGTACATGGGTACCTTGGTCGTGTAGTGTATCTTGTAGACCAGGCCCATTGCAAGTTGCTGTACTCTGTCGTCTACTCTAAGCCATCCTAGGTTGTCAAAGTGGGCAGGGGTGAGGTGGGTTCTAGGAGTAAGGTCAAGCAGTAGTCTGACCAGTTTGTTTTGAGATGTTTGTAATTTTGTTTTTAGCGCCTTTGAGGTGCTTTGGTACCATGAGGTGCAAGCATAGTCGTAGTACCCCTGAATGAGTGCTCCTGCCAGAGTCTTCAGGGTATTCTTGTTTACCAGAGAGGAGATCCGGTACAAGAATCGAGTTCGTTGGTTGACTTTTTTTATTACATTGGATGCCATTTTGTCACAGGAGAGATTAGCCTCTAGGATGGAACCCAGGTAGGTAATTTCATCTTTCCTTGTGACAATATTGTCACCCACTGAATAGAGAGAGAGTAGTAGTAGTATCAGTAGTAGTAGCAGTAGTAGTAGTAGTAGTAGTAGCAGTAGTAGTAGTAGTAGTAGTAGTAGTAGTAGTAGTAGTAGTAGTAGTAGTAGTAGTAGTAGTAGTATTAGTAGTAGTATTAGTAGTAGTAGTAGTAGTAGTAGTAGTAGTAGTAGTAGTAGTAGTAGTAGTAGTAGTAGTAGTAGTAGTAGTAGTAGTAGTAGTAGTAGTAGTAGTAGTAGTAGAAGTAGTAGTAGTAGTCGTTTTAGTAGTTAGTCTTCAATGCCTCCATTTTCTCTGGTTCCTAATTATTACTCATTTACATCACATTTACATTTAGTCATTTAGCTGACGCTTTTATCCAAAGCAACTTACAAGTTCTGTACGACAAGTCATCAGGAAGGGCACAACTCTATCAGCTGAGTAACAGTGTTGAGTGCTACAGTGTAGGTTAGTTTATTAGGCATTTGTGCATGCCAGTAAGGTTAGTTAGACAGAATTATTTTTTTAAATAAATTTAATTTTTTTTTTTTTAATTTCAGATAGTGGTTTAAGAAGTGCATCTTAGGTCGACGGCGAAAGATTGGACAGGTTTTGGCTGTCCTAATTGGGGGGGTAGTTCATTCCACCATTGTGGGGAAAGGACTGAGAAAAGGCAGGTTCTCCTTGATTACCCTCCCGGAGCTCGGATAGGAGTGGGTCTGAGACATCCAGAAGATGCAGAGCGTAGGGGTCTTGAGGGTGTGTAGTTAGAGACCATTGACCGGAGGTAGGCGGGAGCGGTTCCCTTTGCCGCACGGTATGCCAGGTCGAGGGCCTTGAAGCGGATTTGTGCAGCAATGGGGAGCCAGTGCAGGTCCCTAAGGAGTGGGGTGACATGGGCCGACCTCGGTAGGTTTGAGATCAGGCGGGCCACTGCATTCTGAATGAGTTGAAGAGGTTTGGTGGCAGTGGCCGGGAGGCCAGCAAGCAGTGCATTGCAGTAGTTTAGGCGGGATATGACTGTTGATTGGACAAGGAGTTGGGTGGCTTCTTTTGTCAGGAAGGGGCGGATCCTTCTGACGTTGCTCAGGAGGAATCTGCAGGTTCTGGTTGTGCGGAGAAGTTCAACTGGTCGTTGAGGACAACACCAAGGTTCTTGGCGGTCGGGGACGCGGTCACAGCTGCATTCTCGACTGTGATGGAAAGGTCGGTCAGGGGGGAGGATTTGGCTGGCAGGTGGAGCAATTCTGTTTTGCTTAGGTTCAGTTTGAGGTGGTTGGTCGTCATCCAGGCGGAGATGTCGGACAGACAGGCCGAGATCCGCTCAGAGACGTGAATATCTGAGGGAGGGAAGGAGAGGAAGAGTTGAGTATCATCGGCATAACAATGATACGAGAAGGCATGAGACGTGATAATGTTACCCAGTGATTTAGTGTAGAGGGAGAAGAGAAGGGGTCCTAGGACCGAGCCCTGGGGGACACCCGTCCGCAGGGGGCGGGTGGCCGACAGGGTCCCTCTCCATGACACTTGGTAGGAGCGGTCATTGAGGTATGATGTCAGCCATGTCAGCGCAGAGCCAGCCACTCCCATTCCTACGAGGGCCGCGAGGAGGATCTGATGGTTGACTGTGTCGAAGGCTGCAGATAGATCTAGGAGAATCAAGATAGAGGAGAGGCCTTTCACTTTTGCTAATTGAAGTGCCTCTGTGACCGCAATGAGGGCCGTCTCTGTGGAGTGGCCAGTCCGGAAGCCTGACTGATTCTGTAAGAGATAAGAAGTAAGTTGGTTGGATACAGCACGTTCAAGTGTTTTAGAAAGGAAGGAGAGAAGAGAGACAGGACGATAGTTGCCTATGACGGTGGGGTTCAGGGTTGGTTTTTTGTTTTTGTTTTAGGGAGGTGGGGACCACCCCCAAGTTGAGGGAGGAGTGGATGGTTGCAGTTAGGAATGGGAGGATGTATGGTGCTATGGTCTGGAGGAGTGGGGAGGGTAACTGGTCCAGCTGGCATGTAGTCGGCTTCGACGTTACCAGTGTCAGGGTCTCTGCTTCTGTAATGGGAGAGAAATATGACAGAGTGAAGGATGAGGTTCTCGATTCAGTATTTGGAATGGGTGGGGGTTGGGAGAAGGAGCTACGGAGTTCTCCACTTTTTCCTCAAAGAAGATTGCAAAGTCTTCGGCAAAGAAAGATGAGGGGGGAGGGGGTGGGGGGGAGTGAGGAGGGAGGACATGGTAGCATGCAGTTTGCGAAGGTTCTTGACAGAGGCCTCGATTCTATGGTGAAAGAAAGAAGCTTTGGCATTAGTAATGGTTTTGGAGAATGTTAACAAGAGGTTGTGATATGTGTCGATGTCAGCAGTGAGGCGTGACTTTCTATACTTCTTCTCAGCCGCTCTCAGGACCTGTCTTTGTTCTCTCACTGCATCTGTCAGCCATAGACTGGGTGGGGAACGGCGGGCAGGTTTCTCAACGAGGGGACAGAGCTTGTCAAAGGAGGTTGCGAGGGCTGAGAGGAGGGTGGAGGTTGCCATCTCTGTGGGGAGAGCAGAGAAGGTGTCACTCAAAGGTAGAGCAGATAGTATGTCAGAGGAGAGGGTGGAGGGGGATAGGGAGGGCAGGTTGCATCTGAGTGAGACGGTTTGAGTTGGGGTGAAGGCCTTTCGGTTAAGCATGAGAATTAGTGAGAAGGATATGAAGGAATGGTCAGATACATGCAGGGGAGTTACCGTGGTGTTAATGATGCTGGAGTTATGGAAAAATATGCGATCCAAGAAGTTGCCTGCTTTGTGGGTGGGAGGCATGGCAGTGGGAGTCAGGTCAAAGGATTGTAGGAGGGCGACCACTGTGTCCGACTGAGATGAGTCAGGCAGGTTGAAGGTTAGAAGAAGGGGGGTACCTCCGGGGTTGTCACCAGCTTGGCTGGCCGTCTGCACTGATACAATTGGCTGTATCAGAGGGTGGGAGAAGCTGGCGGGGTGGGTCCGGGTCGTTGTAAACAGCGACTCCTACAGTTCGGTCGGGGCGCCTGCTAAGCGCGGATTGGACGTGAGGGGGATAGTGTGGTCCTCCCACACGCTACGCCCTCTCAATGAGAATCCGCGCTGCCAGGTGAAAAGAAGCGGTGATTGGCTGGACGTGTGTCGGAGGAAGCACGTGGTAGCCTCCACTCTCCCAAATGATCTGACTGTGGGGGGTAAAGCGCAGCGACCAGGAAGGGACTGGGAATTGGCATACGACTAATATTGGGATGGGAGAAAATCGGAGGAAAATGGAGGGGGAAAAAGACCAATAAAAAAAAAAAAAAAGAAGGGGGGTACCATCTTCCGGTAAGGAGCTTAGAAGCATGTCCAGCTCATCTGGGAAGTGATTGAGCGGACCTGGAGGGCGATAGAGTGTAGCAATGGTGAGATTGAAAGGATTAGAGACATATACTGCTTGATATTCGAGAGAGTATCACCTGAACATCTAACCTTTAAATTATGTAGGATCACAAAAATAGGAAGATGATCCTGGTATCACTTAAAAACAAACCACTTGTTGCTTGGCCATGCACATCATAAAGTGTGGCACTATCTTTAGTTATTCTACTGGGTTTGTTTATAAGGGGCCAACACTAAACATTGCATTACAGAAGTCTGTTAGTTGTATGTTCATTCCATTTTAACAGATCAATATTAAAGTCACAACAAACAAAAAAAGATTTCTTATCACATACTTTCCCAAAAATAGAAACTATGGTATTCATAAATTGATCAATGCAAGAACCAGGCGTTCTATATATAATAATAATAATAATAATAATAATAATAATAATAATAATAATAATAATAATAATAATAATAATAATAATAATAATAATAATAATAATAATAATAATAATAATAATAATAATAATAATAATAATAATAATAATAATAATAATAATAATAATAATAATAATAATAATAATAATAATAATAATAATAATAATAATAATAATAATAATAATAATAATAATAATAATAATAATAATAATAATAATAAACGTTATTTGTATAGCCCTTTTCATACAGAAATTGCAGCTCAAAGTGCTTAACTACAGACCGTTTTAAAGCATGACAGTCTTTCTTGTTTGATACCCACACATTTTAATACCTGACAGTTTTGAACCTGTAATGAAAAGTAATAGACAGAGTAAAATAGTGCAGTGCAATAAAATAGTATAATAGAATAGACAGTACCATTTTAAATGATGCAAAGTGCAGTTCAATAAAAAAGAATGGACAGAGTAAAATAGTGCTACAGTACAATCAACAGCAGAGTGTATTAAAAGGCTATGGTGAAGAGGTACGTTTTTAGCTTATTTTTGAAAATATTAAGAGATCTAGCTTCCCTAATGTCCATAGGTAGTGTGTTCCATAACGTTGGTGCATCGTTTGCAAAGGCTGCATCCCCGATTCTATTTAGGCTGTGGTTTGGAACCTTCAATAGACCAGTAGTAGATGATCGCAATGTTCTAGGAGGCACATAGTTGACTATATATATATGTAACTCAAGAATATACTCTTAACTTTAGTACAAGTTAATTTCAATTGTCAAACTCTGCATGATATCATTAACAATTGTAATATAAATTACTCTAGGTTGAAAATCGTTCTGTACATACAGTAAAATGCAATGCCACCACCACTTTGATCTGGTTTACACAGAAATGATCATAACCTTCTAACATAAAATCAACACCCTTTTAATTTGTTAACCAAGCCTCACTTATAGCAATGACTTGAAAGGTATGGTTTAATGATGTATAGGCTTCTCCTATTGAAGTGTACCATCCAAATTAACACTTTGATCGCCATGGTTAAATTCATAATTTACCATCCCTAGCCAGCTCTATTTGTCTATGGAGAAGTTCCCCTTCTTTGCAGGGCTATAACTTTTTAAATTCTATTGCTAAATTGACATTATTATGGCCCATTCAATGTCCTATATCCATTGTTCAGGGTGTAGCAACGATATACTTTTTCATTCACATATTCATACTAAAATATGGTCTAAAGTATAAGTATGTTTTTATCGTTTTCTGCAGCTTTCTTCAGAACTTGATTTATAGCCCCAAATGCATTATATTGATGATCAAATACAGTTTGGTAGCGATCTGTGCCATATGAAAAATTTCAACTGGAGGTACTTCTAGAAGTTACTACGTATCATCTGATATTGACCGGATAGGCGAGGGGGCGTTTATAATTCCGTGGGCAACGTTATACCATTCATCTAGTGTGGGTCATATGATCATCAGATCAGTTAGTATAGAATACGTTAGAAAATAACATTGAAACTCACCGTATCTTCCTCGCGCCGTTGGACGATCAGCGTGGAGTAGACAGTTTTTGATTATGGGATGTTGATCCTGATGAACCATTTCCAGGTTGTATAATACTATATACGTCCAAATAACGTTGTTTATTGAGTTAGGGCGAGCGATTGATTATCCAGTGTGTTGAGATAGAGTCCTGCTAATGATCGCGAGTGCCCGGACGATTTATGGATGAGCACTTCCTGTTTGACGAGTCACTTCCTGTTGGCGATATGCCGATCGGCCACCAGATGGCGCTCTTGAACCGCTAGAGAGTTGAGTGTATATCTCAGTATATCTCAGGACCCCGGAGGAGAAATATGATTTCGATCACAGATTTTTGAAATATTGACATCAAAGACGAGTTACGGCGTCTTCGGCAGAATGAGCATGGCTAGGAATGACGTCTAAACACATCATCGGCGATTAAAGTGTTAAGATCATTGAACAGATTCTCAGAATTATATTCAGAATTAGAATTTGAACAATTGTGCTTTTTCCCCCTTCTTGCTTGTATGATACAGTGATACAATGATACAGTACTAGAGGGTGACAGGACTAGATATGATACAGTAGAGGGTGACAGGACTAGGTATGCCATTAAAAACCAGCACCATGCTCCTTTCCATTTTTCCATGTAATAATCGGTGTAAACGCCGCGGCTGCCGGCCAGGAGCCTTGTTCAATGAACAGCTTAATTTGCGGCTGCATTCCTGTGCCCACAGTATTCTGAGGAGGGATGCAGAAAAAAGGTTGGGTACATTCATCACAAACAACACGCTTAACATAAGTGAAAAATTACAGGATTCCCAATGACCTTCCAACCAATCAAAGCTGGTAATTACTCCCATTCATTACAGAGAGATGGAGGGAGGGAGAGGAGGGAGGGGGGAGGGATGGAGGGAGAGGCGCAGGGGGGGGGGGGGGATAGGGAGGGAGGGATAGATGGAGGAATACAAAGATGACCCTTCAGGACAACCTAAATGTTTAGAGATGGGAATAAAGAGTGAAATACTAATGGCTGCTCTGTCCGGATGAAAACACAGAATAATGATACACATAGAATAGTTAGAATAGAATAGAATAGAATAGAATAGAATAGAATAGAATAGAATAGAATAGAATAGAATAGAATAGAATAGAATAGAATAGAATGGAGTAGAATGGAGTAGAATATAATATAACTGCTAATGGCTGCTCTATGTGGATGAAAACACAGAATAATGATACATGTAGACTAGAATATAATAGAATAATATAGAATAGAATAGAAATGAGAGAATATAATAGAATATAACTGCTAATGGCTGCTATATCTGGATGAAAACACAGAATAATAATATAAATATATAATATAGTAGAATATAATATAACAGAACAGAACAGAACAGAACAGAACAGAACAGAACAGAACAGAACAGAACAGAATAGAACAGAATAGAATAGAATAGAATAGAATAGAATAGAATAGAATAGAATAGAATAGAATAGAATAGAATAGAATTGAACTGCTAATGACTGCTCTATCGAGATGAGAACAAGACCCTCAACTAAATTAAGTAGAAATACACACATAGAATAGAATAGCTATCTGGAACATGTAATTACATGATGATGATGATGATGATGATGATGATGATGATGATGATGATGATGATGATGATGATGATTATGATGATGATGATGATGATGATGATGATGATGGTGATGCTGGTGATGATGATAATGATGATGTATATTTGGTAAATAATTATACATATATCGGGATTCAGCTGTCCTGACTGTGATGTTTTCAGCTGTCTGTCCTGACTGTGGTGGTTTCAGCTGTCCTGACTGTGATGGTTTCAGCTGTCTGTCCTGACTGTGATGGTTTCAGCTGTCCTGACTGTGATGGTTTCAGCTGTCCTGACTGTGATGGTTTCAGCTGTCCTGACTGAGATGGTTTCAGCTGTCTGTCCTGACTGTGGTGGTTTCAGCTGTCCTGACTGTGGTGGTTTCAGCTGTCTGTCCTGACTGTGATGGTTTCAGCTGTCCTGACTGTGATGGTTTCAGCTGTCCTGACTGTGATGGTTTCAGCTGTCCTGACTGTGATGGTTTCAGCTGTCCTGACTGTGATGGTTTCAGCTGTCCTGACTGTGATGGTTTCAGCTGTCCTGGCTGTGATGGTTTCAGCTGTCCTGACTGTGATGGTTTCAGCTGTCCTGACTGTGGTGGTTTCAGCTGTCCTGACTGTGATGGTTTCAACTGTCCTGACTGTGGTGGTTTCAGCTGTCTGTCCTGACTGTGGTGGTTTCAGCTGTCCTGACTGTGATGGTTTCAGCTGTCTGTCCTGACTGTGCTGGTTTCAGCTGTCCTGACTGTGATGGTTTCAGCTGTCCTGACTGTGGTGCTTTCAGCTGTCTGTCCTGACTGTGGTGGTTTCAGCTGTCCTGACTGTGGTGGTTTCAGCTGTCCTGACTGTGATGGTTTCAGCTGTCTGTCCTGACTGTGGTGGTTTCAGCTGTCTGTCCTGACTGTGGTGGTTTCAGCTGTCTGTCCTGACTGTGCTGGTTTCAGCTGTCCTGACTGTGATGGGTTCAGCTGTCCTGACAGTGATGGTTTCAGCTGTCCTGACTGAGATGGTTTCAGCTGTCTGTCCTGACTGTGATGGTTTTCAGCTGTCCTGACTGTGATGGTTTCAGCTGTCTGTCCTGACTGTGATGGTTTTCAGCTGTCCTGACTGTGATGGTTTCAGCTGTCTGTCCTGACTGTGGTGGTTTCAGCTCGTCCTGACTGTGATGGTTTCAGCTGTCCTGACTGTGATGGTTTCAGCTGTCCTGACTGTGGTGGTTTCAGCTGTCTGTCCTGACTGTGATGGTTTCAGCCTGTCCTGACTGTGATGTTTCAGCTGTCTGTCCTGACTGTGATGGTTTCAGCTGTCCTGACTGTGATGGTTTCAGCTGTCCTGACTGTGATGGTTTCAGCTGTCCTGACTGTGATGGTTTCAGCTGTCCTGACTGTGGTGGTCTTCAGCTGTCCTGACTGTGATGGTTTCAGCTGTCCTGACTGTGATGGTTTCAGCTGTCCTGACTGTGAGGGTTTAGCTGTCCTGACTGTGATGGTTTCAGCTGTCTGTCCTGACTGTGATGTTTCAGCTGTCCTGACTGTGATGGTTTCAGCTGTCCTGACTGTGATGGTTTCAGCTGTTCTGACTGAGATGGCTTTCAGCTGTCTGTCCTGACTGTGATGGTTTCAGCTGTCCTGACTGAGATGGTTTCAGCTGTCTGTCCTGACTGTGATGGTTTCAGCTGTCCTGACTGTGATGGTTTCAGCTGTCTGTCCTGACTGTGATGGTTTCAGCTGTCCTGACTGTGATGGTTTCAGCTGTCTGTCCTGACTGTGGTGGTTTCAGCTGTCCTGACTGTGATGGTTTCAGCTTTCCTGACTGTGATGGTTTCAGCTGTCCTGACTGTGGTGGTTTCAGCTGTCTGTCCTGACTGTGGTGGTTTCAGCTGTCTGTCCTGACTGTGATGGTTTCAGCTGTCTGTCCTGACTGTGATGGTTTCAGCTGTCCTGACTGTGATGGTTTCAGCTGTCTGTCCTGACTGTGATGGTTTCAGCTGTCCTGACTGTGATGGTTTCAGCTGTCCTGACTGTGGATGGTTTCAGCTGTCCTGACTGTGATGGTTTCAGCTGTCCTGACTGTGATGGTTTCAGCTGTCCTGACTGTGATGGTTTCAGCTGTCCTGACTGTGGTGGTTTCAGCTGTCCTGACTGTGGTGGTTTCAGCTGTCCTGACTGTGATGGTTCAGCTGTCCTGACTGTGATGGTTTCAGCTGTCCTGACTGTGAGGGGTTTAGCTGTCCTGACTGTGATGGTTTCAGCTGTCCTGACTGTGATGGTTTCAGCTGTCCTGACTGTGATGGAGGTTTGTTCCACCACTGTGGAGCGAGGACTGTGTAGTGCAGCTTTAACTCAGCTTCTATCTAAAACCATGTTCAGTAGCTCAGGGCTCCTAGACCATTAGCCATCATGTAGAATCTACCCAGAGTTCATTACTGGTCCCCGTTGTATATAAACACAGCCATCCGCCCCGGTGCTAAAGTTATTTATTTTTATTTTTGTATTATTATTATTTTGCAGATTCCATTCCATTCCCCGGGAAGATGTAATACAACGTCTCTCCTCAACCGACACATCTGTTTTCTTGTGATTATGTAGATTGTTATTGCGTTTCCTCCTCTCTCTCTCTCTCTCGCTCTGTCCGCGCGGCCCGGCGCCGTGCACAGCGGGATGAGGGCTCTCATCGCTTCAGTTTACCATCCGCTGGTAATGAGATCAGCCGCCGTGCGAATATATTGTTCCACTCTGCCCAGAGTATCTGCAGTGCAAATGAGTTTCTCTCCCCGGCTGCTGTGGGAGAGAGAGAGAGAGGGAGAGAGAGAGAGAGAGAGAGAGAGAGAGAGAGAGAGAAGAGAGAGAGAGAGAGAGAGAGAGAGAGAGAGAGAGAGAGAGAGAGAGAGAACACATCAAGCCGTGTTCTCAGATTCACTTTGGAGGTTGACACCTCGCAGTGCTCGGTCAGTAAATGGCTTTTCCATGGAGGTGGTGGGGGGGGGGGGGGGCGGAGGGGGATACAGGTTAGTGTGTGTGTCTGTGTGTGTGTGTGTGTGTGTGTGTGTGTGTGTGTGTGTGTGTGTGTGTGTGTGTTGTGTGTGTGTGTGTGTGTGTGTGTGCGTGTGGTGTGTGTGTGTGTGTGTGTGTGGTGTGTGTGTGTGTGTATAGTGTATCTGTGTGTGTATGTGTGTGTGTGTGTGTGTGTGTGTGTATGTGTGTAGCAACATAGTCCTTGTCCATTCTATCTTTTTTATATTTATATATTATATGTCTACGTTTGTGTGTGTATATATGTGTATCAGCAGCCTGTCCTGTGTCTGTTCTACCCTCTTTGTATTCATATATATATATATATATTAGTGCCGTCAATCGATTTAAAATATTTAATCTGATTAATCGCATGATTGTCCATAGTTAACTCGCGATTAATCGCAAATTAATAAAAATAAAATAAAAATCTAAATCTACCTTAAACGGATATTTTCAAGTTTTAATACTCTTATCAACATGAGTCAATAAATGCTTGCTTTATGCAGCCATTTAACGCAAAAGGATGACCCTCATGCATTGCAAATTTGCATCATATTCAAAACAGAGTGATGCACAAAATAACTTAAAAGAGAATAATAATTTAAAACAATGAATAAAGTGTGCATGAAATAATAGGGGAAAGAAACGTTAGGAACTTGTTACATTCACCCAGACAAGGGCTGAGGACTCACACACCCCTCTCTCAGTGGGCAGTGGGCAAGGCGCTCACAACCAATGCAGGAGACGCTGGGCTCGAGCCCAGCTCTCCGCATTGCTATCAGCTTGGCTGGTCGTTCATACTAATACAATTGGCAGTATTAGGGGGTGGGAAGCCGATGGGTGGGGATCGGACATTGTGGACAGCGACTCCTACAGGTCGGTTGGTGCGCCTGCGCAGCAGAATCAGGAAGCGATGGGGGCGGCATGCCTTCCAAACGCAGACCCCCGCCGCTGAGAGATCGCGCTGTGCAGGTGAAAAGATGCGACGGCTGCTTCCTCAAGTACCGGAGGGGACACGTGATGTAAGGCTTAGTCCACATTGCAGCCGGCTTGTGGGAGGCATGGTCTAACAGCGTTCGAGACAGGGGAGGGTAGAATTGGACGATACGAAATTGGGATGGGAGAAAAAGTAGATAAAATTTTTTGTAAATTTCAAACATTAATCGTGCGTTAAAAAAAATAGTGGCGTTAACAGAATTGTGCGTTATGACGTGTTAACTTTGACAGCCTTAATATATATATTATGTGTGTGTAGCAGCCTAGTCTGTCTCTTCTATCCTCTTTGTATATATATATATATATATTTATTTATATCTATATATATATATGATGTGTGTAGTAGCCTGGTCTGTTCCAGCCTCTTTGTATTCCTCTGTGCTCGCCAGCCTCAGCTGTCATTATTCCCTGTCGGTCCGGACTGAAGCTATAGTTGGCTGGAAACCCATCAGGTGGGCAGGACAAGAGATAATTGAGGTGATGATCGGAGCTGTTCAAACACAATTGATAGTGATGGAGACGGGGCGAGCGGAGCTGGTTGAGCCCATCTCTCTCTCTCTCTCTCTCTCTCTCTCTCTCTCTCTCTCTCTCTCTCTCTCTCTCTCTCTCTCTCTCTCTCTCTCTCTCTCTCCCCTCCCTCTCTTTCTTATTCATCTTCTCTCTCTCCCACTCTCTCTCCCTCTCTCTCTTTGCTCTCTCTCTGTCTCTCTCTCTCCATCCCTCCCTCTCTTTCTTCTTCCTCCTCTCTCTCTGCCTCCCTCTCTATATATATATATATATATATATATATATATATATATATATATATCTCACTCTCTCTGCCTCCCTTCCCCCCCCCTATCTCTCTCTCTCTCTCTCTCTATCTCTCTCTCGCTCTTGTTTGTGTTCATCTTGTTTGACTCAGATCTGTTAAGTAGAACTCCCAGCGCCCACCTGCGTATCCTCTGCTCAGTTAATGAAACAGAGAATATGTACTGTTTATATTTCCTGCTGAGTTGTTTTTGTAAAGAAACTAGTCTAAATATAACTGTAATCATTTATTTCCAAGCACCTCCTTCCTCCCTTGTGTTGACCTCACACACCCAGCACCTCCTTCCTCCCTTGTGTTGACCTCACACACCCAGCACCTCCTTCCTCCCTTGTGTTTACCTCACACACCCAGCACCTCCTTCCTCCCTTGTGTTTACCTCACACACCCAGCACCTCCTTCCTCCCTTGTGTTGACCTCACACACCCAGCACCTCCTTCCTCCCTTGTGTTGACCTCACACACCCAGCACCTCCTTCCTCCCTTGTGTTTACCTCACACACCCAGGAGTGCAACACGTTGACATACTGGGCGGTCCATTAGGTAGGCAGTGTTCCTGGTTCCTAAAAGCACAATTGTGACATCACCAAGGACTATAATGCCGAGGACAAACAGCGAGGAGCACCTACGTCCTTTCCCCCAGAGCCTAACTAACCTTTTAGACCAAATCCAGACCAAGACTAGACCAAACCCATTTGGCCACAATATGTCCCCTTTAATGATTGGACTGGAGGTGAACCGGTCCGTGTTGTGGTACGCGCAGCGTATACTGTACTTGCAACGTCATGTCGTTTGAATCCAAGAGTATTCTATTCAACACGATTCAATGGTAGAACATTATTTTATGTAGCATGAAGAAAGAGATCCCCCGATTATTGCGGCTATAGAACGTCAGCAAAACAAAAGAGATGATTGTGGACTTCAGGAGGTCGGGGGTCAAGGACTACAGCCCCCTCAGCATCGACGGGGCACCGGTTGAGAGAGTGAACAGTTTCAAGTACCTCAGAGCCCACATATCCGAGGACTTGACATGGACCACACACATTGACAGTGTTGTGAAGAAGGCACGACAACGCCTCTACTTCCTCAGGCGCCTAAGGAAGTTCCAAGTCAGTCAGAAGATCCTTAGGAACTTCTACTCATGTACAATAGAGAGCATCCTGACTGGCAACATCACCTCCTGGTTTGGGAATAGCACTGCACAAGACCGTAGCAGACTACAAAGAGTGACACGTTCAGCCGAACGCACAATTGGAGGGGGGCTTCCCACCCTCCAGAACATTTACAACAAGCGGTGCAGGGGGAAGGCTAAGAGAATCATCAAGGACTCCAGCCACCCGAACAACTGCCTCTTTGAACTGCTGCGGTCAGGCAAGCGATACCGGAGTCTTAAGGCGAGCACAGAAAGACTCAGAAGAAGCTTCTATCCCCAGGCCATCAGGCTGCTAAACGAACAATAAACACTATGCAACAACCATCAAATGCACACAGCACACACACCCACACGCACACACTCACTTAAACAAACAACACACTGCAGCACCCACTCTCCACACTTTAGATCACACAAACACACTTTATATTTATTGATAAAGGATTTGCACTACAACTCGTACACCTACTGTAAATTGTACCTAAATTGCACCTCATCCCATTTCTGCCTTGCACTATATAGTATTGTATATTAGTACACTGCATAGTATATTGTATATTATATGGTAACTCAGTTACGTCTATTCTGCATCGAACATCGTACATATGTCTATACTGAACACTGTGACCTCATTTTTTTACTTCTAATTTACATGCTATACTATGTTATTTTATTTCATACTTATCTTGTCTTGCACAGTCTCTGGAGCGTAACAGTAAGAAGCATTTTGTATAAAAGTATTCTGTACTTCTGTATGACAACTATTAAAGAAACTTGAAACTTGAACCAATTTCTGGTGCTGCTGTGTAGAACCGGCTTTCAGTGTGTGATTTTGAAAAACGACAACGAGCCTAGAGGTTTTCTTAATTCCAGAAGAGAGAGAGAGAGAGAGATGGAGGGTTTTCATTCCAGCAGCCCTCGCTACCTACCTCCTCCACCACCACCACCACCACCACCACCCTAGCACCTCTGTCACACCGTAGATCAAACCCCCTCCTCCAACCTTCCATCAGCAGCCGGCGTATTGAACCTGGAGACGAGAGAGAGAGAGTCATAATCCCCCCAGCGTCATAGCGCCCGCCTACACTTCCCACCGCGGTGACAAGTTGCCAAACTTCTAAAAATCCCCCCCCGAACCCGTTTTTCAGAAGTGGAGGGACACGAGAGAACAAATGGAGGTTATTACTTTACCTCCATCCCAAATAGCCTCTCCAGGTCTGACTGAAATGGGCTTGGCAGAAATGTCTCTATACCTCCCATCCATTATCTGACACTCCACCTCTCCCCTTCTCTGTTACCCCATGTAACTTTCAGCCTTCCTTTTCTACATCTCTCCACCCCCCACCCCCCCTCGCCAGTGCAAAGAACCAAATATTATCACCCCAATGCCATCAATTGCGTGTGTATAAAACCTGGGTGTTCATAATGTTACGCTGTGGGCTGACAGAGAGAGAGAAGGACTGCTGCAGACAGCTGGAGAACTAACGGCTGGTGAACTTGAGAACTGTTAGGACTATCTGACTCTTAATAATAAACACTGTTAGGACTGTCTGACTCTTTTAATAATACACACTGTTAGGACTGTCTGACTCTTAATAATAAACACTGTTAGGACTATCTGACTCTTAATAATAAACACTGTTAGGACTGTCTGACTCTTAATAATAAAAACTGTTAGGACTATCTGACTCTTAATAATAAACACTGTTAGGACTATCTGACTCTTAATAATAAACACTGTTAGGACTATCTGACTCAATAAACACTGTTAGGACTATCTGACTCTTAAAAACACTGTTAGGACTATCTGACTCTTAACTCATTGACTGCCATAAGCTTTCGTCATCTTTACTAAATGGCGCCAGCTTTATTGACAATTTTAGCGATGTTTGTAGACCCATTGTGTGTTCTGTATTATAGCTATGGAGACAATAGTATATGGCTCATTTGACAGGCATTGTTCATTGTTACATATCGCTGCTGTCGGGACAAAACCTCATAACTCCATTTTTTGAATTTTTTTTTATTATATAAATCAACTCCGTAGATCATCCTCCATATGTGTGTGTGGGTTTTACAAAGTTTAAACAATGGGAAAGCATTAAACCGATCATCTGTCTAAACCTCCTAACTCTATTCACCCTCAAATCTTTGTTAGTTTTTTTCATCTGCTGAAAAGTTGGGTTTTTGGAGTTATGAGGTTTTGTCCCGACAGCAGCGATATGCGCTTTGGTGGCATGATGAAATGGAACCGAATTACAGATATAAACTCACGGAGAACTTGGAGAGAGCAGGCAGGAAACGGCGGTGTGATAACAAAAAGCTTTACTTGCAAGAAGTGGCAAATATAGGATAAAGTGAAACACAAAACATGAACCAAAACAAGGGTAACAGCAAACAATGACCCAGCAAGTGTATGCTGGGCCCATAACACCTAAATACAAACACTAATTAGAGACAGAGGGTGATTGCTAACAGGACACAGGTGTGGTAGACAGAACTAACAGAAGACAGAACACACAGGGGAATAACTATAGTGAATGTACAAACTGAGACATACAAGACTAAAACACATTTACAAAACACAGACAGTAGAGACACAAGTCTAACACAGTGTAAATAATACAGACAACAGAGACAACGAATATACAAAACATAAGTGGAGGCAAATAATGTTCAACAGGTGAGTGAGCTGATGCCAGATCTGCCACATCTGCATCAGTCCACCAGGTGTGCAGTGGTGTAGTGTTATTGAAGGGGAGTCTGAAGGGGAGTTGTGAAGGTCAGAATCCTGGACCAGCTGAAGCGGGAGGAGGGTTGCAGTTTGGTCCCGCAGGACCGGGGGAAGCGTTACAGTTCATAGTCCATTACTGACTAATTAGTTCATTCCTACACACTGTAGTTTGTTACACGCTACACGCTAAACGTCGCCCCATTTCCAGAATAATCCAGTGTTTTTCCATAGATCGCGAGATATGACACATTATATGCAACAAGCCCAAATTGTTCTGGTTGATCGCCTGAAGCTCCAAATACTCCCAAATCAAAGGTATACCATGTACATATGTGCATTCACAAAATCATTAAGGGGGGTTGGGGGGAGGGTCGTTTTAACTCAAAACTGTGATCGTGTTTGTCGAGCATGTTTTACTACATCCGGTAAAACACAAAACTGTGATCGTTAAAATAGACATAGAATATACCTTACCTTAGCCAGAAGGTATTCCAAAAAGAATAATTACAAGTGATTGCATCGCCATCGCGATTACCTGTGTATATGTCTATACACGTTTATATGGGAAATACACTTCAGGCAACAACATTTCGAGGCGATCGCTGTGTGTCTCTGTTCAGGCAGGAGGAGGAGCCCTTGCCAAAAAAAGAAAAGAAAGGAAAACGTGTATCCACACCAAGCCATTCCAGTTCAAAGGTAGGCGATACTGCCACCTGGTGATATTCGATCGTCATTGCAATTCCAATGTAAGCATATGAATCAGAGACACCTAGATGGCTCCGGCTGACAGTATAGAACAGGGGTCCCCAAACTTTTTCCTGTGAGGGCCACATAACTTTTCCCTTCTCTGGTAGGGGCCGGGGTCAGTTTGTAACAGAACAAGTGTGACGATCGCAGGGGTGCCTAAACGTAAACATTTATTGTTTTCCAGAAAGCCACACCAAATATTAATAACCCTTTCCGGGATCTTCACAGAAAAAAAAGTCAGGAAATAAATAACACTATTTATCATTGAGTTGAGTCATCTTGTGGCACAAGCTCAGACCTCAGCTCAGGAGATCAGCTGAGACAGAGACTGTTCTATCCAGTCCTTGACATAATGCTGCAAGAGCTTGAGAGCAGGTTATCATGAGTTGGAGAACAACTTATGAGAGGCATACAGGCATGTTATCCAGCCTCAGACCAGTTTCTCTCAGTGGAATTGCTGCAACCCCTCGCCACACATTACAATATACAACTACTGCCAAAGGAGATCACAGTTGCAAAGTGTTTCCTGGCCAGGACAGGCAGAGATGCAGTCCCTACTATCCAAAGTGTCTTTTCCCTCCTGGATGATAATAATAATAATAATAATAATAATAATAATAATAATAATAATAATAATAATAATAATAATAATAATAATAATAATAATAATAATAATAATAATAATAATAATAATAATAATAATAATAATAATAATAATAATAATAATAATAATAATAATAATAATAATAATAATAATAATAATAATAATAATAATAATAATAATAATAATAATAATAATAATAATAATAATAATAATAATAATAATAATAATAATAATAATAATAATAATAATAATAATAATAATAATAATAATAATAATAATAATAATAATAATAATAATAATAATAATAATAATAATAATAATAATAATAATAATAATAATAATAATAATAATAATAATAATAATAATAATAATAATAATAATAATAATAATAATAATAATAATAATAATGCATTTTATTTATAAGGCGCCTTTCAGGACACAAAAAAAAGTCCACAAATCGGTGAATGAAAAAATTATAGGATCAAATGAAAACTACTACTTATTAAAAATCGATGTTTAAAAGTACTAAAAACCAACAAAAAATATCAAACACTAACAAACATTCAGCACAGACAATGGGGATGCTGCCACCTAAAAAAAAATTATTAAAAAAGATATATTTTTTTTAAAGCTCCAGGGCTCTAGGGGCCGGGCCAAATGTGGAGGCGGGCCGGATGCGGCCCGTGGGCCGTAGTTTGGGGACCACTCGTACTGTATAGAACGAGGATCAAAGGAAAATATCAAAGGACCAAAACCAGATAAAATCTCGGGTTTTGGCGTTCAACACATGGCGAGATAACCCGAGAAATCTCGGGCATGGCAGAGAAAGAGTTACTAATAAACATGCATGGACTATTACTACCGTCCGATTGAATCCTGCCTTTCACCACTGTTATCACTATTATCACTATCATCATTATTACTTGGCACTTTGTTCTATGTTCTATGCTTGATTATTATTATTATTATTATAATCATTATTATTATAAAAATTCGCTGCTATTATTATTGTTCATGTAATTATTTGTATTCTATTATTATTATATGACTCCTGCATTCCTCCACGTGGATTAATAAAGGAACACTTGACTGCTGAGCGGCTTGTTCTCAATGTCCTTGAACTTTCCGTACTGCAGGCACAGGAAGTCACAGGAAGTCACAGGAAGTCACAGGCACGTCAGGCCTTTTTACTTCCTGATTTCTTTGTGTCTGACTTGCATGCAGGCGGCGTGTTCATAAAGATCAATGGCCGCTTGAAGTCCATGTCCACTGTATTGATAACTCACACATACGTAGAGTGACACCACACTACACACACACACACACACACACACACACACACACACACACTGGCACAGACGGAGACAGCCTATCAATAACTGACTTGTGACACCACACACACACACAGCAGACACACACACACAGCAGATACATATACACACACACACACACACACACACACAGCAGACAAACACATTCATACACATCCAACACATGATATTCTCACACAGAGACAAGATATCAATAACTCGATCATGACACCACACACACACACACACACACACACACACACACACACACACACACACACACACACACACACACACACACACACACACACACACACACACACACACACACACACACACACACACACACACACACACACACACACACACACACTGCCATTGTTGACAGGATCCGTGGCAGTATTGAAGGGGGTGTGATGGCCTTGTCAGGCTACAGTCCCACTGTCCTCTACTGTCTCTCTCTCTCTCTCCACCTCTCTTTCTTTCTCTCTCTCTCTCTCTCATATATCTCTGTCCACCTCTCTCTCTATCTCTTCCTGCCTCTCTCTCTCTCTCTCTCTCTCTCTCTCTCTCTCTTTCTCTCTCTCTCAGAGGGCATGGCACAGCCAACCTGACTGACACCTGTGATATTGAGTTATTGATACAGTGCCTGAGAGATAGGTGTGTGTGTGTGTGTGTGTGTGTGTGTGTGTGTGTGTGTGTGTGTGTGTGTGTGTGTGTGTGTGTGTGTGTGTGTGTGTGTGTGTGTGTGTGTGTGTGTGTGTGTGTGTGTGTGTGTGTGTGTGTGTGTGTGTGTGTGTGTGTGTGTGTGTGTGTGCAGCCAAGTGTATGTGACCTGATGGCTCACGCTGGCACCGTCAGCAACACACACACAGACACACACACACACACACACACACACACACACACACACACACACACACACACACACACACACACACACACACACACACACACACACATGCTCCTATCTGACTCCGCCTCTTTCTCAAAATTCTGCAGAGTCCACGTTAAAGATCAGGACTGATGCAGGAGTGTGACCCCACTACAACCAACACACACACACACACACCACACACAGACACACAGACACACACACACCACGCTACACCTCTCAGTATTATTGACCCAAGCTGTCACCCTGGCCGGCACCCCTGACCCCCCCCCGTGGAGGGTGGAGGAGGAGGGGTTGGGGGCGGTGGGGGGTGATCTATGGCGAGGCCGAGGGTTCAAATGATTTCCCACCCCCCCCCCCTCTCATCAGCCTGTTTTCTCACTGAGCTGATTGTTCATGACAACATTAGACAAGAGGCATAATGGATATTCCACTAACCCCCCTCCCCCTGAAAAGACCCCCCACACCAACCCACCCACCATGCCAAATTCGGACGCAAAAGGTTACAACGTGGCCAATGACTCACTTCTCCTGTTGGACGTGGTGCTGGTTCAGAGCAGGTCTCCTGTTGGACGTGGTGCTGGTTCAGAGCAGGTCTCATGTTGGACGTGGTGCTGGTTCAGAGCAGGTCTCATGTTGGACGTGGTGCTGGTTCAGAGCAGATCTCCTGTTGGACGTGGTGCTGGTTCAGAGCAGGTCTCCTGTTGGACGTGGTGCTGGTTCAGAGCAGGTCTCATGTTGGACGTGGTGCTGGTTCAGAGCAGGTCTCCTGTTGGACGTGGTGCTGGTTCAGAGCAGGTCTCCTGTTGGACGTGGTGCTGGTTCAGAGCAGGTCTCCTGTTGGACGTGGTGCTGGTTCAGAGCAGGTCTCCTGTTGGACGTGGTGCTGGTTCAGAGCAGGTCTCCTGTTGGACGTGGTGCTGGTTCAGAGCAGGTCTCCTGTTGGACGTGGTGCTGGTTCAGAGCAGGTCTCCTGTTGGACGTGGTGCTGGTTCAGAGCAGGTCTCCTGTTGGACGTGGTGCTGGTTCAGAGCAGGTCTCCTGTTGGACGTGGTGCTGGTTCAGAGCAGGTCTCATGTTGGACGTGGTGCTGGTTCAGAGCAGGTCTCATGTTGGACGTGGTGCTGGAGCAGAGCAGGTCTCCTGTTGGACGTGGTGCTGGTTCAGAGCAGGTCTCCTGTTGGACGTGGTGCTGGTTCAGAGCAGGTCTCCTGTTGGACGTGGTGCTGGTTCAGAGCAGGTCTCCTGTTGGACGTGGTGCTGGTTCAGAGCAGGTCTCCTGTTGGACGTGGTGCTGGTTCAGGAAGGAGCAGGTACACTGAGAAGGTATGAAGAGATTCCCAGGCATCGTTCTGATTTCCCTCAAGCTACATCCGTGCAGAGCGTGGCCAGGGTTGTACTGCCATGTCCACAAGGCCGAGCGCTATGGTGCATCTATGTTCAACATGAAAGATTAAAGGTGAAATCAGAACTATTTTCACACCGTATGATTGAAAGGTGGGGGGGCTTTGGAATGGGTTGTCTATACTAATTACCAGACTATGGCTTCGCCAGGTGCTAAGATTCTAAACTTGTATTATGGCCTCGGACAGATTTGAACGTAACATTAGATAATATTCTTGTGTGGCACAACCAACACCGGTATTTGTTCATTATTAAGGTGCTTATTTGTAAGCTACCTCCTTATACTACATCATTATTGGTAAGCTACCTCCTTATACTACATTATTATTATTGGTAAACTACCTCCTTATACTACATCATTATTGGTAAGCTAACTCCTTATACTACATCATTATTGGTAAGCTACCTCCTTATACTACATCATTATTGGTAAGCTACCTCCTTATACTACATCATTATTGGTAAGCTACCTCTTTATACTACATCATTATTGGTAAGCTACCTCCTTATACTACATCATTATTGGTAAGCTACCTCCTTATACTACATCATTACTGGTAAGCTACCTCCTTATACTACATCATTACTGGTAAGCTACCTCTTTATACTACATCATTATTGGTAAGATACCTCCTTATACAACTACATCATTATTGGTAAGATACCGCCTTATACTACATCATTATTGGTAAGATACCTCCTTATACTATATAATTATTGGTAAGATACCTCCTTATACTACATCATTATTGGTAAGCCACCTCCTGTCATGATTCTATATGTTGTGTGATGTTATATGTTATATATATATTTTCTTATTTCTGTCTGTACACTCAATGGGCCTCATTCAACAATACTCTCTTATTATTTTTCTTATATTCTTGCTTACCTGTCTGTTAATTAAGAGAACAATAAGAAAAGCCACCGCCACATTCAGCAAGCCGTTCTTAACGTCCAAATCTGTGTCCAGACCCAGGTGTCTTGCATGATGAATCCCACTCATTCTTAAACTGAAATGCGCGTTCGCCCTCAATTCATTTGCATACAGACACGCCCGCCATCTCCTTATAAGGCGAATGAGGCGTGTGTAAAACAGTCGTGGTTCGGCATCTGATCCCTTCAACAGGAAGCGATTTGTGACTGATCTCAAAATGACACACACACACACACACACACACACGTCTCACGACTCGCGACTCAGTGCATGTGTGTGTGTTCCTGTGGGTCGCTCATCGCATGTGTGTGTGTTAATCTGATGACAAATAAAGACTTATACTTGTACAGTACGTATACGTACTGTATAGTGCAAAATAAATCGTTCCAGCAAAGTAGGCTTTTGTCAATACTGAACGTCGCTCGCCTGCCGTCTGCTGAGCACTTTACAGTTACAGTTCCCGTTTTGATGGCAGTTGAAACTTTCTACAACATTCTAAAGCCAGCGCAGTGGTATATTCATGGTGATTTAACTAAAGCCAGCACAGTGGTATATTCATGGTGATTTAACTAAAGCCAGCGCAGTGGTATATTCATGGTGATTTAACTAAAGCCAGCGCAGTGGTATATTCATGGTGATTTAACCGTGAGTGTATCATGAATATACTCACGGCTTAGAGCACTCTCGACCAATCACAATGCGTGGTCAGACCTACCTGTTGTATAACTGTACATCAACATAATGTACTGGGATGTGCAAACAAGGGTACGCCTAATCACACATGTCCTGGTTATTTAACACAATTTGTTATGTTCCTTTAGTGTGCAGTAGGAGGCGTTGTGTTATGCCTGTGTGTGTTATTGTTTACTGTTATTGCCACTTGTCATGGTTCTGTGCATTGATAGCTCTTTTTTATTCTGTTTCTGCACTTTGATGTGCCTGGGTCAGATATGTGACCACAAATATAGTTAAATCTTTTCAGCAACGTTGTAGTCTGGTTTGTCTATATTTCACCATTCATGTGTCACAATAGTTCAGTTCAGGCAGGTGCTCTCTGGTAGTTGATCAACAGAGCCTTGATTTAAAACCATGTGTGTTCATGGTGAGAGTTTTTATTTTGCACAGTACATGCCAAGGAATGTTTGTAACTTGCTTTTCATTGTCATTAACACTTTGATCGCCATGGTTAAATTCATAATTTACCATCCCTCGCCAGCTCTATTTGTCTATGGAGAAGTTCCCCTTCTTTGCAGGGCTATAACTTTTTAAATTGTATTGCTAAATTGACATTATTATGGCCCATTCAATGTCCTATATCTATTGTTCAGGGTGTAGCAACGTTAAACTTTTTCATTCACATATTCATACTAAAATACGGTCTAAAGTATAAGTATGTTTTTATCGTTTTCTGTAGCTTTCTCCAGAACTTGATTTATAGCCCTAAATGCATTATATTGATGATCAAATACAGTTTGGTAGGAATCTGTGCGAGATAAAAAATGTCAACTGGATGTGCTTCTAGGAGTTACTACGTATGATCTGATGTTGACTGGATGGGCGGGGGGTCGTTTATAATTCCGTGGGCAACGTTATATCATTCATCTAGTGTGGGTGATATGATCATCAGAGCAGTTAGTAAAGAACACGTTGGGAAATAACGCTGGATCTTACCGTATCTTCCTCGCGCCGTTGGGCGATGAGCGTGGAGCAGAGATATTCCTATTATGGGATGTATAAATACCCGATCCATTTCCAGGTTGTATAATAGTATATACGTCCAAATCATGTTGTTTGTCGAGTTATTTGCACCGATCGGTGTTCACTGTGTCAAGATGGAGTCCTGCTAATGATAGCGAGTGCCCGGACGAAATATGGGTGAGCACCACTTCATCCACATGACTTCCTGTTGGGCGATCTGCCGATCGGCCACCAGATGGCGCTCTTGAACCGTTAGAGAGTTGAGTGGAGCTCAGCAGTATATCTCAGGTCCCCGGGGGAGAAATACGATCACAGATTTTTTAAATATTGATATCAAAGACGTGTTACGGCGTCTTCGGCAGAATGCGCATGGCGGGGAATGACGAGTTTCGGCGTTTCCGGCGATTAAAGTGTTAAAGACTATATATTTTCTTTGTAGGAATGCTTTTCATTGGCCAGCCTTGTCACATGGCTACAATGGTAAAGCAAGTGGAAATAACGCTGCTTCTTCCTCCATGGGTCCCTGGCAGCTTCTGGGCCCTGATGCAATGCACCGCTTGCACGTCAATAATTAATGTACTCATGTTGCGTGTAGTACAGTACATAATGTTTATTCACGGAAGAGTGGAATGCGCTGTATTGTATATAAAGAGTTAAAACCAAAACAACCCACAGCCGGTAAATGCTCCTCCATGGACCTCTGGCTCGGAGGAGTTGGTAAACAAACCGCTGAATTTTTAAAGAGGAGAAAAACAAATGATTTTACCTCACGCTCACTTCTACTGAGGCTTGAGCAGATTGTAAAGTAGGAAAACACACGAGGGCCATTAGAATATTATGTTAAAAACATGAGAGGAATTGCCACAGTAAGAAGATATCCAGATCATGTCCGACTGATGGGGAACTACGCCCAGTTTAAGGATTCATACGTTTTATTCCTCTATATTTCACCATTCATGTGTCACAATAGTTCAGTTCAGGTGCTCTCTGGTAGTTGATCAACAGAGCCTTGATTTAAAACCATGTGTGTTCATGGTGAGAGTTTTTATTTTGCACAGTACATGCCAAGGAATGTTTGTAACTTGCTTTTCATTGACATTAAAGACTATATATTTTCTCTGTAGGAATGCTTTTCATTGGCCAGCAGTGTTAATTTTGGCAGCTATTTTCATTTTAGTTTTAGTCTTAGTCATGTGTCAAGTGCTCCTTTTTCTTTTTTCATCATATTTAGTCATCTTCATTTATTTTTCGTTTAGTCAGTTTTAGTCAACTAAATGTCTGAGCATTTTAGTCTTAGTCAGTTTTTGTCTCAATTTTGTCTTTTTAGTTTTAGTCTAGATTTAGTCGACGAAAACGGATGACATTTTTGTCTATTTTTAGTTAATGTACTAAAACATTTTTATATTATATAAATTATTAAACTTTTTTTTCTTTTCTTTTTTACAGCTACTGTTTTATATTTTAGTAATAACTAGAAAGTAATGGTATTTATTCAACAACAGGTGATTGTATAGATTAGTATTAGTATCATTAAATGACAACTATGCTCAACTATGCTTCACCCACGGAAAGGTTGTTGGCACATTAGTTACACACGGACATTATACGTTGTTGCACTTGCTTCCAGAAGGCTCCGTTTAGGTTAGCTAGTAGCAGAGGCTCTGTTGTGATTTTTAATGCACAATAAATATTCAAAATTCTCTTTTGAGACTCCGCCTGAGACTCTTATCATTTGGCACTAAAAGCTAAACATTGTCACCGGTATGGCTGTCCGCAACATGTCATTAATTGTGTGCGAGAGGTCGATCAGTTAGCCACAATAGCGTGAGCTAGGTTAGCCACTAGTTAACGCAAGCTAGATGGAAATACAAATAATGTAACGTTACTGGTGAAAAAGTGATTTACCTTGGAATGCTCCTTTGCCAACTTGCTGTACTTTGCTTGCAGGTCTGCAGCTGGAATATGAATAGTCCCAACTTTAGCCAAGGTAACGTTAAGCTAAAACTAGCTTTTCAAATAGCTCTTCAGCTAATGCTAATAACAGAGCTCCCCGTCACACTGCTGTCGGGACGATGGCATTAAGAAAAGTTATAATTATTTTGTCTCGTCTTGTTTTAGTCAACAATATCAACATACATGAAGAGAAATTTCGTCCTGGTTTTTGTAAATAACATTTTTGTGTCCTCAGTTGTGGTCAACGATATTTAATAAACTATTTAGTCTCGTTAGCGTCACATGGTCTTCAATAACGTGACGTCACGTCTTGTTGTCGTCATGAAAAAACCTTTGTTGACGAACATCTTTCGTTATCATTTTAGTTGACAAAATGAACACTGTTGGCCAGCCTTGTCACATGGCCCGCCTACAATAGTAAAGCAAGTGGAAATAAAGCTGACTTCCTCCATGGGTCCCTGGCAGCTTCTGGGCCCTGATGGGGAACTATGCCCAGTTTAAGGATTCGTTGTATTCCTCTATATTATCTATAAGACAGTCCAAATGATATTAGTGAACATGAACAAAGGTTACCCTAGTTATATGATTGCCGTAGCTTTCTGCTTAGCCTATGGGACATTCTCAGCGCCTATTGCGCGTCAACTCAAACTTCTCACATGCACCTTTCATCTGCCCGACCACGCCCACCTCTGGCCAGTACTTATCCCAGGTGTGGTGATCAACTCCCCCTTCCGAGTCTGAATTTCAACGAAACACAGCCAAGGATCCTCAGGGCTGCGTGTAAAGCAGAAAGCTACGGCAATCATATAACTAGGGTTATCGGATAACCTTCGTTATATTTCATTGGCTACGCTTTCTGCTTCGCCGAAGCAGGGCGCGAAGCCCCGACAAATGCACCCCCTGAGGTCCCCTTCAAGACCTATCAGAAAAAAACACGGGGTGGGGTCCCGGCCCCCTCGCCCCTCCTAACGAGGTGCAGGGGGTAGGACTCCGACCATGTGTAGTTTGGCGCAGTTACCCCAAAATGCACAAGGTGAGTAGATCATGCGGAAAATCGCTGTCTACCTCACCATGCACCTTGCCAGCCGCCCGGCAGCGAGATGCAGAAGGGGTTCCAGCTCCAAGGGCTGCACCTCTTCTTTACAGAGGCGGGGCCCCCGGCCACGGCCGCGAGACAGAACCCCCCCGAAGGTCCTCTCCCGGATTTATGACAGCGCCCTACCCCCCACCCCCAGGGCCACCTATCGAGCCGAGCGCCGCGAGAGGGAGTGCGCACGTACAGGCGACCAGCAAAGCGGAGCATGACTGATACCTGGTGGACACTAGGTCAAGACTGACCCCGCCCCGGCGCGGCCAGGATGAGTCCTGCGTCCCCCAACGTAGCTGCCCCTCCGTAAAGCCAGACAGGGGGCGTACGTTTGGCCGTAAGTCACAGAGGTGCTAGAGGGACTGACTGCCCAAAGGCAGCACTCCACTGGCCCACTCACTGAGTGAGGACCCCCCCCTGTGACCACAGGCCTGCCCCGTCACCCTCTATTGGGGGTCTCTGGCTGCGTCTAACCAGATGAGCCTTCTCACTGAGCCCCCCAGGGGTTACAGGGACCTACAGGCTGACCAATACCTTAGTAAGAGCAGAGCTCGACTGTCAGCCTGGACGAGGGAAACCTACATAAAAAACCCTCCTTCCCATCTGCACACATAGAAAACGCTGTTTCTATGCCGTTCTAACAGATCCGGGGGCGTCCCCGGTTCCTAACGGCAGTGTTGCAAAACACCCAGAACCCGGAAGCACTGACCTCTAACTACCAATACGTTAGGCCATAGGGAGGCAGAATAGGCCCACTACCTCCCCACCGTATTGGGCCGGCACCCCACATTAGGGGGAGTCGGCGAAGTCCGCCACGTGAGATGTGACATAACCCAGTGCGAGCAGACGTCATCCCCCTTTTCAGCAGGAGGGGGGGCTGTCCAGCAGCCCACACAGAGGATGGGAACCTTCACCATGTCTCCTCTTAAAATCAACCGATCGGGAGACACGTGTGGTATGGGTCTGACCCTCCCACCCCCAACTAGTTCCCATTACTGGGACCGGAAAATTTACCTATTTTTCCAACAAAATTCAGAATTAACCAATTTTGCCTGGCCATCGCAGCTGCGGCACCTGCTTCATCATAGCAGAGCCAATAACAGCGCGAGACGAAAAAGAGCCTTGAGTAAAAAACTCGAACCAGGGAAGTGTGCACGCAACTCCCCTGGTTGCTAACGCCAGAGCTAGCGAGGGTCCCCATATATCCGCCGACTGATAGCGGGGAACCCCCTTTATGCAAAAAACAGATATGTAAATACAGATTATGTAAATACAGCCCAGGCGCCAAACACAGCGTCAGGCCATCCTGCCTGGGTGGGACTTCCACGTACACGTCACTATGTGAGGACCGTAGCGTTACACTTGCCACCATGTTTAAAAACGCCAGGCTCTGCCACTCCGAAGGAGAAACACCCCCTTAGAGAGCTTTCTCTTTCCAGACAGTATCATATCACAATATGTACGAACAGACTCAGGCGGTTAAAAACCCTGCCGAGTCGAGAGACATACAATACGTCACCACCTACCTCCTGCCAGCGGGAGTGGCAACGCAGCGTCCTGCTCGTGTGGCTCATCACATCAGGCCTCCTCCCGAGGGAGAGGACTGAAAACGTCATATAACAACATATCAACAGATTGTAAAGGACCCCCCTTAGGTATAACGCTGGTCCCAATTTGAAAAAATGGGACCAGGCACCGCCCGCCTGCCTCCGGGCTGAGCGCCACCGGAAACAGCGGCTGTAATGTTATTATAAATAATACACAAATCATGCACAAGTAATTTGCTTGAAGGCAGCTAGAAGCCGTTGAGTAGTGTAGTTCTTCGAAATTACAACGCTCATTGAGAGCTCTGGATGTCCTCTTCTCAAAATGACTACAATCGTCATCATTCAGAATGGCGGATCTCCGCGATAAATACATACACATTTCAAAAACAAAAATCTCACTAATAACACTTTAACCTATTGGTAAACAAACGTATTGCTGAAAATATGCACTATGACTGCTGTTGTGACATGGTTAGGATGTTTACTCTTGAATACTTTTGAAAAAAAAAAAAAAAATTATGTCAGACAGTCCAGAGAGAATGATTTATGACGTGATGTCATTTGCGTTCCGGTGCCGGATGGAAGAGGTTAAGCCTACGGGCCCCTCCTGGGGCCCCTTTACCACTGCTGCTTCTCTTTACCATAACTATATTATATTTGCACTATCGAAAAAAGTTCAGCGCCGTCTGAAAGCCAAGGGTGAAAAGCACTTACTCACAGCACATTCTCTGACAATTACACTACACAACTACATATACCCAGGCGGACTGTTTCAGGCTTAGGTTTAAAAGGGTTGTTAAAGGGGAACTATCTTATAAATGGCCTTTTTGAGTGTTTAGCATTGTTTCCTAGCTATGTGAACTTATATTAATATGATCTATGTCTCAAAATTCTCATATTGGCGCATTCTTCCAATTCTCCTCTCACAATATTCACCCTCACTGAACTGAGTCGTTTGAAAATGTGCCTATATGTGATGTCATATAGTCACTGCTGCATGTTAATGTTCAGGCGGACGACGCCGCTGCACAGTGGTTTAGGTGGCACCTGCGTCCCAGGCTCAAAACAGCTCGAGATCTTGAGGTAGAAAAATGCTGTTTTTGAGGACTTGATTAGAAATACAAAACAATGAATAAAAAATATATATATATTACAGAGGTGTTCCATAGACTCACCGGAATTGTGTAAAAGTGCCCAAATAGTGAAAGAAATAGTAAAATAGTTCCCCTTTAAGGTATGTACTTATTTGTTTATTACTTATTTAATTATACGTACACATTGTACATTTTCATAAATACGTCAATATAGCACTTATGGATATAACATAATGTACGTATTTACATTATTCCTGTGGTCGATAAGTACTTTATTTATATATTTTAAGTAAGCTGTCAAAGTTAATGCGTCATTAATTAACGCACAATTCTGTTAACGCCACTATTTTTTTTTACCCACGATTAACGTTTTAGAAAAAAAAATTATAATAATTTCAAACTTTTCTCTTTAGCTGCGACGTCCCACATATGGGACGTTTTTCAGACTTTTTGCAACAGGCACTTTGGCGACCCCTAGTGGCTCGGGTGTGCATCTTTTGTAATACAATATATATATCGAATTGAAGGCTTATTTGTTGCCGGTTGATAGTGACAAAATCTGACAAAATCCGTTCAGCAGTTCTCGAGTTACATGCCGGTATTTGAGGCTTGTGCAAAGTACACGGTATTGCGCAAAATACCACTTCCGACTCAGGCTTCAGTAGTTCCATCAATCTAGATCCGATCTCGAAAATGATTGTGGATCGTTGTAGCCAATGAGTGTGGCTTTCCAATGATACCCCACATGGTGGTCTAAATTTTTCTTTTTAAATAAAATAAAATAAAACACGAAAACAGGAAGAGCAAAACAGCCGAATGAATTGAAGTCTATGAGAAAACTGAGTTTTTCTTTTTACACAGTTTACCAAAATCACTCCTAATCACTCATTTCTGAATGGATCTTTATGAAATGTGGATATGTACTACATAAGGCTTCCGGCTATGGCTCCGTCTGGATTTGTAAGCCATACCACCTTCTGGGGAAATACTACCTCTGGACTACTAAATGCTACAGAAAAACTTGAGTAACAAGTTTTTCTACAACTCAAGTTCAGACCTATGTAACTCTATTACGTTAGCACTAAAAGTGAAATTCTCCTCAAAAACGAAAACTAAAATGGCCAATTTTGGGGGCGCTTGCTAAGAGGTTAAAAAGAAGTTTTTTACTAGACTTTACTCAGGTGTATTATTAATACTCTCATTGATACTATGTTTGTTTCTGACTCAAAGTGTGTGTGTGTGAGAGATAGAGAGAGAGGGGGGGGGGTGAGAGAGATGAGGAAGGAGCAAGAGAGAAAGAAAGCTGGGAGAGTGTGTGTGTGTGTGAGAGAGAGAGGGGGGGCGGGTGGAGTCCTCAGCCTCACACCGGGTGGGTGAATGTAACAAGTTCCTAACGTTTTCTTTCCCCTATTATTTCATGCACACTTTATTCATTGTTTTAAATTATTATCTTCTTTTAAGTTATTTTGTGGGGAACATGTCTATGTTCCCCGGGTTCTATGTTCCCCGGGTTCTATGTTCCCCCTATGTTTCCCATGTTCCAAAAGGGTTCTATGTTCCCCGGGTCCTATGTTCCCCCTATGTTTCCCATGTTCCAAAAGGGTTCTATGTTCCCCGGGTCCTATGTTCCCCCTATGTTTCCCGGTAGCGATAAAGGCTCGCCCCAGGCTCGCCACAGCAGTGGATTTCAAAGATAGACACTTTTATAGATAATTAATTTGTATCGCAACGGAGTCACGGATCTAGTCGGGCCACGTAGCATTATGTCGACAAAAATCAAATAGAATAAACAAGTGTTAAATAAAGAATTTTAAACGAAGTTTAGCCTATTAAATCATTTTATAAGCTTGTTTATTTGCAGTCTGTGTGAGAAGCATCCATCTGCAGAACAACAGCCCAGCTCTCTCTGTCCCCATGCACGCTGTCAGGCCGTCACAGGCCCGCTCAGCAGCGCCACCCACCCAATGGCTGAATTGCCAATGGCTGAATTGGAGTATTGCACTGTGCGGGATTGATTGATTGATTGATTGATTGATTGATTGATTGATTGAAAACTTTATTAACAGATTGCAGAATGGGTACAGTACAGTTTCGTCTTGTTTACATCAGGGTCCCCCATTTTCAATTCATAATGACATTTATGACATACTCAATGCAGTACTGTTACATTTGTGACATACAGTAAATATATACAAGGGGGAGGGAACTACATTTATGATGAATTGAAAATGGGGGACCCTGATGTAAACAAGACGGAAGTCTTTCTCTGGTCTGCATCCCCTTAACAATTGTGTGTATTGAGCTGTACTGTACTGTACCCATTCTGCAATCTGTTAAATAAAGTTTAAATAAACGCATTGTGGATCTGCCCGCAGGAACGCCCTACCCAAAGCTGTAAAGGAATGTGAATCACTACCCACTTTCAAAAACACTCAAAGAACACCTACGGGAGACTGCAATTCGAAACTGGCCCCCACAAATGTCCTAACCCAGTTGTACAGTAAATGACCAAGTATGGCTTTGTCAGTATTCCACTGTACAGTGTACAGTGTCCCCCACCCACCCCCTACTCAACCGCCCCCCACCCCCACCCACCTCCAATGTACAGTCCCGCCCACCCCCACCCACCCAACCCCACCCCACCTACCCAACCTCCTCCAATGTACAGTTTCTACGTCAAATGTATATACACTCTTTTCTGGACACTTTGTATCACAAATAGTACTGTATTTGCAAATCTGGTATGTCATAAATGTATAGATGTAGCAGTACTGTCTATCTGTATGTCATATGATTAATTTAAAATGGGGGACCCTGATGTAAACAAGACGAAAGTCTTTCTCTGGTCTGCATCCCCTTAACAATTGTATGTATTGAGCTGTACTGTACTGTACCCATTCTGCAATCTGTTAATAAAGTTTTCAATCAATCAATCAATCAATCAATCCCGCACAGTGCAATACTCCAATTCAGCCATTGGCAATTCAGCCATTGGGTGGGTGGCGCTGCTGAGCGGGCCTGTGACGGCCTGACAGCGTGGGGACAGAGAGAGCTGGGCTGTTGTTCTGCAGATGGATGCTTCTCACACAGACCGCAAATAAACGAACGCTTATAAAATTATTTAATCGGCTAAACTTCGTTTAAAATTCTTTATTTTACACTTGTTTATTCTATTTGATTTTTGTCGACATAATGCTACGTGGCCCGACTAGATCCGTGACTCCGTTGCGATACAAATGAATTATCTATAAAAGTGGCTATCTTTGAAATCCACTGCTGTGGCGAGCCTGGGGCTGTAACGGGGAAACATCATAGGGGGAACATAGGACCCGGGGAACATAGAACCCTTTTGGAACATGGGAAACATAGGGGGAACATAGGACCCGGGGAACATAGAACCCTTTTGCGGATGGGGGAACATAGAACCCTTGTTTGATTTTTTTTTTTAAACGGGGAACATAGAACCCGGGGAACATAGGGATGACCCCATTTTGGGAATCACTCTGTTTTGAATTTGATGCAAATTTGCAATGCATGAGGGTCATCCTTTTGTGTTAAATGGCTGCATAAAGCAAGCATTTGTTGACTCTCATGTTGATAAGAGTATTAAAACTTGAAAGGTAGATTTAGAAAAGAAAAAGAAAGCGATTAATTTGCGATAAATTGCGAGTTAACTATGGACAATCATGCGATTAATCACATTAAATATTTTAATTGATTGACAGCACTAATTTTACGTTCTGGCTGGTAAACGAACACTGACTTCCGTCTTCAGGATGAGTTCTTATGGAGGAGTTTTGTCTTGTCAAGGCATCACAGTGTAACATCCTGTCAGACATCCAGGAAACTGATCCCGGAGCAGCCCTTAATGCTCCTTGCATTACACCACCGGTAACACCTACCTGAGATATATGTATTTATGTGGCAGGCCATAACATTACAGCAAATTGCCATAACAACTTTATAAATCAGGCAGACGCGCTCGGTGACTTCGTGGCAGTGTGTGTGCGTGTGCGTGCGTGTGTGTATGTGTGTGTGTGAGTGTGAGAGAGAGAGAGAGAGAGAGAGAGAGAGAGAGAGAGAGAGAGAGAGAGAGAGTAGAGAGAGAGAGAGAGAGAGAGAGAGAGAGAGAAGAGAGAGAGAGAGAGAGAGAGAGAGAGAGAGAGAGGCTGAACCCAGGCCAGGGTGTTGATGCTGGTGATGAGGGGTGCTCGTGGCATCAATCGCCATGGTAATGCTATACGTCGTTGTCGGGGGAAACGGGCTCTGTGGCCCCGGCACACCACATGAAAGGGGGAGGGGGGGGGCGGGAGCAGCACATACACACACACACACACACACACACACACACACACACACACACACACATACACACACACACACATAGGCATATGTACACACGCTCCTGCATCTAAATGGAAATGCATTTAGCAGAGGTTCCAGCCTGCCGGCCTTGCTCCTTCCCCATGTAGAACAGCGGTAGGAAATCTCCCATTAATCAAAAGTTACAAACAGACTTTGCCGTGTCATAACTCTTACCATGGGCTTCTCCCTTGATTGATTCCTATACACACAGTCTGTCTGATTACCATAATGTGTTCCTCCTGCCTGGGGGGGGGGGGGGAGTGGGGGGTCGGCGTGGCGGCAGAGGGGAAGTAAATAACAAATGGCCCAGACCCCACCTCATCCAGAGTGATTTAAATCTAATGTCCCATCGTGGAGAGAGAGAGAGAGAGAGAGAGAGAGAGAGAGAGAGAGAGAGAGAGAGAGAGAGAGAGAGAGAGAGAGAGAGAGAGAGAGAGAGAGAGAGAGAGAGAGAGAGGGGGGGGGGGGGGGGAGAGAGAGAGAGAGAGAGAGAGAGAGAGAGAGAGAGGAGAGAGAGAGAGAGAGAGAGAGAGAGAGAGAGAGAGAGAGAGAGAGAGAGAGAGAGAGAGATAGGGGGGGGGGGAGAGACACACAGAGACACACAACCCTGATAGGCCAGGCTAGAGGACTCACAGGACACAGAGAGACGACCCTGAAAGGCTAGAGGATGATGGTAGGGGGTGGTGTTGTGTGTGTGTGTGTGTGTGTGTGTGGGGGGGGGGATTTTGGGTGGGGTGGGCAGGTGTGGGCAGGGGTAGGATGGGGTGGAATCTTCAGGTCTTTTTAACATGCTTATGGGACTACACACACACACACACGCACACACGCACAAACACACACACACACACACATTCTAATGCAGACATATACGCCTTCCACCGCAGCCATTCCTCTTGTCAGACGCTGCAGTCCATCCCTTCATTCCGGTGCAGGGAGCTCAGGTGTTGATTAAACGCTCCCTACACTATTTGTCCACAGACGTGGGGAGAGATGTTCCCTGGAATACTTTATCCTGGTGGCGAACGCTGCCATTTGAAGGTAAATTAATTCTCTGCAGGCCGGAGATTCTGATTAAAGCTCGCTCTCCGTTTGTTCACCAGCAGGTATGAAGATATATATATATATATCAACACAAAAAAAACGAAATACTGCTGTTCAAAAGTAAATACATTTGTCTATAAACCCCAGGGTCTGGTTGTTGATTAAAGGCTCCCTATGCTTGTTCCGAAAACAGGTCCAAACATTTTCTAAACGCTGTTTTTTGTAGAACCGTGAACAGAAAATATTTCCATTGAAAAGTAAATGGAAAGTCTGTAGGTTGCTGATGTGCAAGCAGTGTGTGTCAACTGGTCTGTTATCTATAACACAATAATAATGAGCAGTGTCCTCTAGTCTCTCAGGGTTGTCCATGTGTGTCATCTACCCTCGCAGGGTCCCTGACTCCTCTAGTCTCTAGTCTCTCAGTGTCTTTGTGTCTCCTCTAGTCTCTAGTCTCTCAGTGTCTCTGTGTCTCCTCTAGTCTCTAGTCTCTCATTGTCTCTGTGTCCTGTGTCTCCTCTAGTCTCTAGTCTCTCAGTGTCTCTGTGTCTCCTCTAGTCTTTAGTCTCTCTGTGTCTCCTCTAGTCTCTAGTCTCTCTGTGTCTCCTCTAGTCTCTAGTCTCTCAGTGTCTCTGTGTCTCCTCTAGTCTCTAGTCTCTCAGTGTCTCTGTGTCTCCTCTAGTCTCTAGTCTCTCAGTGTCTCTGTGTCTCCTCTAGTCTCTAGTCTCTCAGTGTCTCTGTGTCTCCTCTAGTCTCTAGTATCTCAGTGTCTCAGTGTCTCATCCTCTAGTCTCTAGTCTCTCTGTGTCTCTGTGTCTCCTCTAGTCTCTAGTCTCTCTGTGTCTCTGTGTCTCCTCTAGTCTCTCTGTGTCTCTGTGTCTCCTCTAGTCTCTAGTCTCTCAGTGTCTCTGTGTCTCCTCTAGTCTCTAGTCTCTAGTCTCTCTGTGTCTCAGTGTCTCTGTGTCTCCTCTAGTCTCTAGTCTCTCTGTGTCTCCTCTAGTCTCTAGTCTCTCAGTGTCTCAGTGTCTCCTCTAGTCTCTAGTCTCTCAGTGTCTCTGTGTCTCCTCTAGTCTCTAGTCTCTCAGTGTCTCTGTGTCTCCTCTAGTCTCTAGTCTCTAGTCTCTCTGTGTCTCAGTGTCTCTGTGTCTCCTCTAGTCTCTAGTCTCTCTGTGTCTCAGTGTCTCCTCTAGTCTCTAGTCTCTCAGTGTCTCTGTGTCTCCTCTAGTCTCTAGTCTCTCAGTGTCTCTGTGTCTCCTCTAGTCTCTAGTCTCTCAGTGTCTCCGTGTCACCTCTAGTCTCTAGTCTCTCAGTGTCTCTGTATCTCATCTAGTCTCTAGTCTCTGAGTGTCTCTGTGTCTCCTCTAGTCTCTAGTCTCTCTGTGTCTCTGTGTCTCCTCTAGTCTCTAGTCTCTCAGTGTCTCTGTGTCTCCTCTAGTCTCTAGTCTCTAGTCTCTCTGTGTCTCCTCTAGTCTCTAGTATCTCTGTGTCTCCTCTAGTCTCTAGTCTCTCAGTGACTCAGTGTCTCCTCTAGTCTCTAGTCTCTCAGTGTCTCTGTGTCTCCTCTAGTCTCTAGTCTCTCAGTGTCTCTGTGTCTCCTCTAGTCTCTAGTCTCTAGTCTCTCTGTGTCTCAGTGTCTCTGTGTCTCCTCTAGTCTCTAGTCTATCTGTGTCTCCTCTAGTCTCTAGTCTCTCAGTGTCTCAGTGTCTCCTCTAGTCTCTAGTCTCTCAGTGTCTCAGTGTCTCCTCTAGTCTTTAGTCTCTCAGTGTCTCTGTGTCTCCTCTAGTCTCTAGTCTCTCAGTGTCTCTGTGTCTCCTCTAGTCTCTAGTCTCTCAGTGTCTCTGTGTCCTGTGTCTCCTCTAGTCTTTAGTCTTTCAGTCTCTCTGTGTCTCCTCTAGTCTCTAGTCTCTCAGTGTCTCTGTGTCTCCTCTAGTCTCTAGTCTCTCAGTGTCTCTGTGTCTCCTCTAGTCTCTAGTCTCTCAGTGTCTCAGTGTCTCCTCTAGTCTCTAGTCTCTCAGTGTCTCTGTGTCTCCTCTAGTCTCTAGTCTCTCAGTGTCTCTGTGTCTCCTCTAGTCTCTAGTCTCTCAGTGTCTCAGTGTCTCCTCCTCTAGTCTCTAGTCTCTCTGTGTCTCTGTGTCTCCTCTAGTCTCTAGTCTCTCAGTGTCTCAGTGTATATAGTCTCTAAGTAGATATGATATCAGCAGGTCAAACAGTGTTCCTACTGGCCTCAGACGGTGTGTATGAGCAGTGACTCTATCAATCTCCCCTGGTGGGGAGATTACTTCATCTGGTCCCGGACCTCTAATCTGTGTGTGTGTGTGTGTGTGTGTGTGTGTGTGTGTGTGTGTGTGTGTGTGTGTGTGTGTGTGTGTGTGTGTGTGTGTGTGTGTGTGTGTGTGTGTGTGTGTGTGTGTGTGTGTGTGTGTGTGTGTGTGTGTGTGTGTGTGTGTGTGTGTGTGTGTGTGTGTGTGTGTGTGTGTGTGTGTGTGTGTGTGTGTGTGTGTGTGTGTGTGTGTGTGTGTGTGTGTGTGTGTGTGTGTGTGTGCTTGTGTCTGTGTTTGTGATGTCCGGCAGCGTGGCTACATGAGTAGAGCTCTGGACTCATGATCGGAAGATCACCAGTTCAAGCCCCGGTCAAGGCCGTTGTCGGAAAGTGGTATTGTTGTCCAGCAGGGGGCACTCTGTCCTCCGGACTAGTCAGTAACAATGCCCCTGTTACGGTGATAGGGACACCGTACAGCTGCGAGTGCCGTCCTTCTGTACTGGGCTCTGTTAAGGAAGGACAGGACACACTCACTGAGAAACACTGCTTTATACTGAAAACTAGGGTAAGCCATTTTAAGTTTATTAGTGAATCTTAAAAGTGAGGAACCAGCTGACTTGATTAAAGGGGCGTGTTTAAAACGGCCATTTTGTTTTGTTAAGTGCCCCCATTAAGGGACTGTTTCCTGTTTACTAGTAGCATCTGATTTGCTGAGTGAGCCATTAAGAGCCTGCCCTGTTTAAAAGCAGAGGTCCACACTGTGTTGTAGTCACTCTGTACTGGGTTCTGTTAAGGAAGGACAGGACACACTTACTGAGAAACACTGCTTTATACTGAAAACTAGGGTAAGCCATTTTAAGTTTATTAGTGAATCTTAAAAGTGAGGAACCAGCTGACTTGATTAAAGGGGCGTGTTTAAAACGGCCATTTTGTTTAGTTAAGTGCCCCCATTAAGGGACTGTTTCCTGTTTACTAGTAGCATCTGATTTGCTGAGTGAGCCATTAAGAGCCTGCCCTGTTTAAAAGCAGAGGTCCACACTGTGTTGTAGTCACTCTGTACTGGGCTCTGTTAAGGAAGGACAGGACACACTCACTGAGAAACACTGCTTTATACTGAAAACTAGGGTAAGCCATTTTAAGTTTATTAGTGAATCTTAAAAGTGAGGAACCAGCTGACTTGATTAAAGGGGCGTGTTTAAAACGGCCATTTTGTTTAGTTAAGTGCCCCCATTAAGGGACTGTTTCCTGTTTACTAGTAGCATCTGATTTGCTGAGTGAGCCATTAAGAGCCTGCCCTGTTTAAAAGCAGAGGTCCACACTGTGTTGTAGTCACTCTGTACTGGGCTCTGTTAAGGAAGGACAGGACACACTCACTGAGAAACACTGCTTTATACTGAAAACTAGGGTAAGCCATTTTAAGTTTATTAGTGAATCTTAAAAGTGAGGAACCAGCTGACTTGATTAAAGGGGCGTGTTTAAAACGGCCATTTTGTTTAGTTAAGTGCCCCCATTAAGGGACTGTTTCCTGTTTACTAGTAGCATCTGATTTGCTGAGTGAGCCATTAAGAGCCTGCCCTGTTTAAAAGCAGAGGTCCACACTGTGTTGTAGTCACTCTGTACTGGGCTCTGTTAAGGAAGGACAGGACACACTCACTGAGAAACACTGCTTTATACTGAAAACTAGGGTAAGCCATTTTAAGTTTATTAGTGAATCTTAAAAGTGAGGAACCAGCTGACTTGATTAAAGGGGCGTGTTTAAAACGGCCATTTTGTTTAGTTAAGTGCCCCCATTAAGGGACTGTTTCCTGTTTACTAGTAGCATCTGATTTGCTGAGTGAGCCATTAAGAGCCTGCCCTGTTTAAAAGCAGAGGTCCACACTGTGTTGTAGTCACTCTGTACTGGGCTCTGTTAAGGAAGGACAGGACACACTCACTGAGAAACACTGCTTTATACTGAAAACTAGGGTAAGCCATTTTAAGTTTATTAGTGAATCTTAAAAGTGAGGAACCAGCTGACTTGATTAAAGGGGCGTGTTTAAAACGGCCATTTTGTTTAGTTAAGTGCCCCCATTAAGGGACTGTTTCCTGTTTACTAGTAGCATCTGATTTGCTGAGTGAGCCATTAAGAGCCTGCCCTGTTTAAAAGCAGAGGTCCACACTGTGTTGTAGTCACTCTGTACTGGGCTCTGTTAAGGAAGGACAGGACACACTCACTGAGAAACACTGCTTTATACTGAAAACTAGGGTAAGCCATTTTAAGTTTATTAGTGAATCTTAAAAGTGAGGAACCAGCTGACTTGATTAAAGGGGCGTGTTTAAAACGGCCATTTTGTTTTGTTAAGTGCCCCCATTAAGGGCCAGGTGTTAAGACAGCACTAATTAGTGATAGTGATTTAAAGGCTTGCTGGTGTAGCGTCAGCGAAGCGTCGAGAAACGAAGAGGGACAAAGAGGAGGAGTTTTCCTGGAGTTCACCGCCGAGGGATCCACCGATCCACCCAGTGCTAAGTACACCATAATCCTATATTTCCCTCCCACACTGCTATTTCTCTACTTCCTCCCTGCCACTCTTGACAATACAATGTGTCTCATACCTATATCCACAATCTGCTCCTCCAGAACTGACTCTACCCATCCACGCCAGTTTGCTAGCAACCCGGCTAATCTCTCCTACCCTCCTACAGCCACTAATACACCTGTCACAGTACGGGGAGGCTTATGGAATTGTCAATCAGCAGTCAAGAAAGCTGACTTCATTACTGCCTACGCCCATAGTCTAAATCTGCAGCTCCTGGCTCTAACTGAGACCTGGATAACCCCCAATAACTCATCAACACCTGCAGCATTATCTACAAACTATAACTTCACTCACACACCTCGACCTTCCAGACGGGGTGGAGGCACTGCCCTCATGACATCTCCTTCATGGGCTACAAACGTAACACCACTCCCAGAACTGTCACTCTCCTCTCTCGAATATCATGCAGTATCTGTCTCTAATCCTTTCAATCTCACCATTGTTACACTCTACCGCCCTCCAGGTACACTCGATCACTTCACAGATGAGCTGGACATGCTTCTTAGCTCCTTACCGGAAGATGGTACCCCTCTCCTTCTACTGGGCGACTTCAACCTGCCTGACTCATCTCAGTCAGTCATAGTAGTCTCCCTCCTACAATCGTTTGACCTGACTCCCACTGCCATGCCTCCCACCCACAAAGCAGGCAACTCCTTGGATCTCATATTTTCCCGTAACTCCAGCATCATTAACACCACGGTAACTCCCCTACATGTATCTGACCATTCCTTCATATCCTTCTCTCACTAACTCTCATGCTTAACCGAAAGGTCTTCACCCCAACTCAAACAGTCTCACTCAGACGCAACCTGCCCTCCCTATCCCCCTCCACCCTCTCCTCTGACATACTATCCGCTCTACCTTTGAGTGACACCTTCTCTGCTCTCTCCACAGAGATGGCAACCTCCACCCTCCTTTCAGCCCTTGCAACCTCCTTCGACAAGCTCTGTCCCCTCGTTGAGAAACCTGCCCGCCGTTCCCCACCCAGTCCATGGCTGACAGATCCAGTGAGAGAACAAAGACAGGTCCTGAGAGCAGCTGAAAGGAAGTATAGAAAGTCACGCCTCACTGCTGACATCGACACATATCACAACCTCTTGTTAACATTCTCCAAAACCATCACTAATGCCAAAGCTTCTTTCTTCCACCATAGGATCGAGGCCTCTGCCAAGAATCTTCGCAAACTGCATGCTACCATGTCCTCCCTCCTCACTCCCCCCCCACCCCCCCCTCCCTCATCTTTCTCTGCCGAAGACTTTGCGATCTTCTTTGAGGAAAAAGTGGAGAACATCCGCAGCTCCTTCTCCCAACCCCCACCCATTCCAAATGCTGAATCGAGAACCTCATCCTTCACTCTGTCATCTTTCTCTCCCATTACAGAAGCAGAGACCCTGACACTGGTAACGTCAAACCGTCCGACTACTTGCCAGCTGGACCAGCTACCCTCCCCACTCCTCCAGACCATAGCACCAGACATCCTCCCATTCCTAACTGCAACCATCAACTCCTCACTCAACTCGGGGGTGGTCCCCACCTCCCTAAAACAAGCCAGAGTCACGCCGCTCATAAAAAAACCAACCCTGAACCCTACCGTCATAGGCAACTACCGTCCTGTCTCTCTTCTCTCCTTCCTTTCTAAAACACTTGAACGTGCTGTATCCAACCAACTTACTACTTATCTCTTACAGAATGACCTCCTAGACCCTAATCAGTCAGGCTTCAGGACTGGTCACTCCACAGAGACAGCCCTCATTGCGGTCACAGAGGCACTTCACTTAGCAAAAGCGAAAGGCCTCTCCTCTGTCCTGATTCTCCTAGATCTATCTGCAGCCTTCGACACAGTCAACCACCAGATCCTCCTTGCGGCCCTCGCAGGAATGGGAGTGGCTGGCTCTGCGCTGACATGGCTGTCATCATACCTCAATGACCGCTCCTACCAAGTGTCATGGAGAGGGACCCTGTCGGCCACCCGCCCCCTGCGGACGGGTGTCCCCCAGGGCTCGGTTTTAGGACCCCTTCTCTTCTCCCTCTACACTAAATCACTGGGTAACATTATCACGTCTCATGGCTTCTCCTACCATTGTTATGCCGACGATACTCAACTCTTCCTCTCCTTCCCTCCCTCAGATATCCACGTCTCTGTGCGGATCTCGGCCTGTCTGTCCGACATCTCAGCCTGGATGACGTCCAACCACCTCAAACTGAACCTAAGCAAAACAGAATTGCTCCACCTGCCGGCCAAATCCTCCCCCCTAACCGACCTTTCAATCACAGTCGAGAATGCAGCTGTGACTGCGTCCCCGACCGCCAAGAACCTTGGTGTTGTCCTCGACGACCAGTTGAACTTCTCTGCTCACATCGCAGCGACGACCAGAACCTGCCGATTCCTCCTGAGCAACGTCAGAAGGATACGCCCCTTCCTGACAAAAGAAGCCACCCAACTCCTCGTCCAATCAACAGTCATCTCCCGCCTCGACTACTGCAATGCACTGCTCGCTGGCCTCCCGGCCACTGCCACTAAGCCTCTTCAACTCATTCAGAACGCAGCGGCCCGCCTGATCTCAAACCTACCGAAGTCGGCCCATGTCACCCCACTTCTTAGGGACCTGCACTGGCTCCCCATTGCTGCACGAATCCGCTTCAAGGCCCTCGACCTAGCATACCGTGCGGCAAAGGGAACCGCTCCCGCCTACCTCCGGTCAATGGTCTCTAACTACACACCCTCAAGACCCCTACGCTCTGCATCTTCTGGCCGCCTCAGACCTACTCCTATCCAAGCTCCGGGAGGGTCATCAAAGAGAAGTCGCCTATTCTCAGTCCTTGCCCCACAATGGTGGAATGAACTACCCACCCCAGTTAGGACAGCCGAATCACGTCCAATCTTTCGCCGTCGACTAAAGACGCACTTCTTCAACCATTATCTGAAAAAAAAAAAAAAAAAAAAAAA
>NC_140167.1:84092851-84112851 GCF_963971535.1 Notolepis coatsorum
ATGGTACTTATGATTTTGTATGAAAAACTCTATGATTGTATTGTTTCCATGTGGCAAATAAAACTCTGAATCTGAATCTGAAATCATCTTCTTATTCTCACTGCTGTCACCACCATCCTCCTACCACTCCTCTTCGTCATCACCATCACCATTATCATCATCATCACCATCATCATCATCTCCATTATCATCATCACCATCATCATCACCATTATCATCACCATCATCATCCTCATCATCATCATCCGCATCATCATCACCATACTCACCATCATGATCATCATCATCATCAACAACGACCCTCCCCTTCAGTAGGAGTCCTTTCCAACCTCGTCTTCCTCCTCCTCCTCCTCCTCCTCCTCCTCCTCCTCCTCCTCTTCCTAGGTGATGAAGGGTAACATTACCTTCCTCGTCATCATGGATGGTAACAACAAGCAGGACGTCAGTGTGGACAACATGTACAGTAGCTGGTGACAACAAGCGGTGAGACAAAGATAACCTTGGTGGCTCTGAATGTTGTGGTGTTAACAGCAGGTGTCCGGTCAGCCCACAGCTCAGCCCCACTGTCCCCATGAGGAGCCTGCAGTGTCCTCCGCTTTACTCTCGCTTTAGCAGCAGAGATAGCCATCATCTCCCACCCGGGTTATTAAGATGCTCGGGAGGATCCTGGGGGCCACCAGGTCCTGGGGGGGGGTTGTTCCTGGGGGCCACCAGGTCCTGGGGGGGGGTTCCTGGGGGCCTGCTCTGCTAAGTGACCTGCAGGCCCCAAACACCAACCATCAACTCTGTTGCCTCAGTTTATACCTGCCTACTGCTACCTTACACTGTAATCATAGTAATCATATCATCTTAACTACCTACATCAAACTACAGTCGACCCATATAACTCTGTATAACAGCGTGTACAATAGTGCTGTATATACAGTTTATATACATTTATATATTTAAATGTACAGCATATATATTTAAAAAAAGCTGACGCTTTTATCCAAAGCGACTTACAAGTTCTGTACGACAAGTCATCAGGAAGGGCCGCTGCGTTCTGAATGAGTTGAAGAGGCTTGGTGGCAGTGGCCGGGAGGCCAGCGAGCAGTGCTTTGCAGTAGTCGAGGCGGGAGATGACTGTTGATTGGACGAGGAGTTGGGTGGCTTCTTTTGTCAGGAAAAGGCGGATCCTTCTGACGTTGCTCAGGAGGAATCTGCAGGTTCTGGTTGTTGCTGCAATGTGAGCAGAGAAGTTCAACTGGTCGTCGAGGACAACACCAAGGTTCTTGGCGGTCGGGGACGCGGTCACAGCTGCATTCTCGACTGTTATGGAAAGGTCGGTCAGGGGGGAGGATTTGGCCGGCAGGTGGAGCAATTCAGTTTTGCTTAGGTTCAGTTTGAGGTGGTTGGTCGTCATTCAGGCGGAGATGTCAGACAGACAGGCCGAGATCCGCTCAGAGACATGGATATCTGAGGGAGGGAGGGAAGGAGAGGAAGAGTTGAGTATCGTCGGCATAACAATGATACGAGAAGCCATGAGACGTGATAATATTACCCAGTGATTTAGTGTAGAGGGAGAAGAGAAGGGGTCCTAGGACCGAGCCCTGGGGGACACCTGTCCGCAGGGGGCGGGTGGCCGACAGGGTCCCTCTCCATGTCACTTGGAGTCTGCCTCATCACGAACAATTCCTGGGTTAATCCCGAGGGGGTGCAGGTCCTCTCAAACTCGTGTTCGCCGGACTTGGAACATCTTTCTATCCTATGTCGTCCGTTTCACCTCCCGAGGGAGTTCACAGCAGTCGTCATGACTGCCGTGTATATTCCCCCACACGCGAATACGGGCAAAGCGCTGGGCGAATTACACGATCATCTCAACAGACACCAGATCAAACACCCAGACGCAGCGATGGTAGTGGCCGGCGATTTCAACCAGGCCAACCTGAAGAAAGTGATGCCGTCCTTTTTTCAGCACATCACTTGCTCCACCAGAGGGAAGAACACACTCGACCACTGCTATTCCCCGTTCAAAGCGGGTTACAAGGCAGTAGCCGCTCCGCCATTAACGGGGTCCACAAGCTCGAGCGATCATGACTCCATCTTGCTATTTCCGGCATATCAACAGAGATCACGTGACGCCGTCGTGTCACGTGAGACAAAGAAGTGGACCGACGAATCAGAGGCCACGCTCAAGGACGTGCTTGCAGACACGGATTGGGATATGTTCATAGGAAGCGCCAGTGACGTCAGTGAACTAGCAGACATAGTGGTGTGCTACATAACAACAATAGCTGATGGTATTGTCCTCAGGAAAACGGTGCGGATTTTCCCAAACCAGAAACCGTGGGTGGATAGCACTATTAGAGCAGCTCTGAACTCTCGTACCACCGCCTACAACCTGGGTAGAGAGTCAGGAAACATGGAGGAGTATAAGGCTTCAGTCTATACTCTACGCAAAGCTGTCAAACTTGCTAAGAGGACATATGCTGACAAACTGGAGACACAAATGGCACAAAACGACACAAGAGGATTATGGCAGGGACTGAAGACAATAACTGACTATAAAGTCAGCGCCCCCTCAATGGGGAGCGACGACGCCTCCCTCGCGGACAAGCTCAACACCTTCTATGCTCGGTTTGGTGTAGACAGTGGCGCTGCTGGCTCTCCGGCTAGTGACGTCACTGGCGCGCCGGCTGTTGTGGAGGGGGGGGGGGCAACCGCGAGGGGGGGGGGACGCTCTCTCGTTGTCGGAACACAGTGTGAGAAGAGCATTTATGCAGGTGAACACCAGGAAGGCTGCTGGCCCAGATGGCATAACAGGACGTATACTCAAGACCTGTGCCAACCAGCTGGCCCCTGTGTTCACCGCCATATTTAATCAATCACTGGCGGAGTCAGTGGTCCCTGCCTGCTTCAAGAGGTCTACCATCATCCCTGTGCCGAAGAAACCCTCCCCAGCATGTCCAAATGACTACAGACCGGTGGCACTCACCTCTGTGGTCATGAAATGTTTCGAGAGGCTGGTCAAGGACCACATTTGTGCCTCCCTCCCCAGTGATATGGACCCTATGCAATTTGCATACAGGACAAACAGGTCCACCGACGACGCGGTCTCCCAGGTACTGCACAGCACCCTCTCGCACCTTGACCGTCAGAAGGGGGGCTATGTGAGACTGTTGTTCATTGACTACAGCTCAGCGTTCAACACCATAGTCCCCACCAGACTGGTGGACAAGCTGATCGAGCTAGGTCTGAGCTCCGCCCTGAGCGCCTGGGTACTGGACTTTCTGAGCGAAAGACCCCAGGCGGTCAGGGTGGGGGGTCAGACCTCCAACACCATCACCCTGAGCATCGGGTCCCCCCAGGGCTGTGTTCTGAGCCCCCTGCTGTACTCACTCTACACACACGACTGTGTGGCCAAGTTCAGCTCCAACTCCATAGTGAAGTTCGCAGATGACACGGTGGTGGTGGGGCTGATCTCGGACAACGACGAGAAGGCCTACCGGGAGGAGGTTGAGGTACTGGAACGCTGGTGCCAGGACAACAGCCTGCTCCTGAACATTGGCAAAACCAAGGAACTGATCGTGGATTATAGGAGAGGACAGCAGGAGACACACACACCACTGATGATAAACGGGGCTACCGTGGACAGGGTGAGCAGCTTCAAGTACCTGGGGGTCCACATCTCAGAGGACCTGACATGGTCAACACACATAGGCACAGTAGTAAAGAAGGCGAAACAGCGTCTCTACCACCTGAGACAGTTAAGGAAGTTCAGAGTATCGGGGAAGATACTCCAGTCCTTCTACTCAGGAGCTGTAGAGAGCATCCTGACCGGAAACATCACTGCCTGGTATGGAAACAGCACGGCACAGGACAAGAAGGCCCTACAGAAAGTGGTGCGCTCAGCCGAGCGTACCACGGGTATTGCACTACCCCCCCTGCAGGTTCTATACAACAAGAGGTGCAAATCCAGAGCCTGCAGGATAATGAAAGACCCTCACCACCCCAATAACAGCCTGTTTCAGCTGCTGAGGTCAGGCAGACGCCTGCAAATCCCAGCTACTAGGACAGAGCGGCTTAGGCTCAGCTTCTTCCCCCAGGCCATCAGAGCCATGAACAATGTACATTGAGTGCTCAGAACATTGAACTGTCCACACACAAGCACACATGAACACACACACGACACGCACACTGTGCACGCTCACACACGAGCAGCCACTTAACACTTTAACATGAGCGGGCACACACTCATGTCGCACACACGCACACTTATGGCCAAAGGAAAGGACACTTTAAATTAGAATAACAGGAACAGTGTATTGCACTACCAAAGCTAACTAGCATGTCACACATGCGCTGTAAATAACTATGTACAGATACCGAGATGTCACTCCATGTTACCTGCTACCTGTTACTGCACAATGTTGTTTCTTCTTTTGATTCTATTATATGTACCACTGTATTGCACATCGTTGCGGGCAAGACCACCCGCATTTCATTGTATACCTGTATGCCGTGACAATTAAAACTCTTGACTTGACTTGACTTGACTTGGTAGGAGCGGTCATTGAGGTATGATATCAGCCATGTCAGCGCAGAGCCAGCCACTCCCATTCCTGCGAGGGCCGCTAGGAGGATCTGATGGTTGACTGTGTCGAAGGCTGCAGATAGATCTAGGAGAATCAGGACAGAGGAGAGGCCTTTCGATTTTGCTAAGTGACATTTTTAGATTTACATTTTTCAAATGTGAACGGTACCCATCCCTACTGAACACACAACTGCAGGGCAAGGGCATTTTTTCTCATGAAATGCATAGCCATGTGAAAGCCTTCATGACAAAGTTGCAATTAATTTCAAGGCAACTAGGCAGCAACAATCTCGAACACATGAAAACCCTGAAAGAAGTCAAACCATCAGCTGATCACCGGCACAGGTACTCATCCATGTTAGGAGCACTGCATGATGAATTTTCAAGGCGTTTTCAAGATTTCAAAAAGGTTGAGGATGAAATGCAGCTGGTTTTCTCTCCCTTTACCTGCAGTGTTGATAGTGCACCCACTGATGTTCAGCTTGAACTCATTGACCTGCAGTCTGATTCACTACTGAAAGAGCACTTTAAGTAGCATCACTGCTAGAGTTCTACTCTGCTCTCAAGGAGGAGAACTTTCCAAACATGAGGAGACATGCTCAGAAGATGTTCGTTCTCTTTGGATCCACCTACATATGTGAACAGACATTCTCAGTCATGACGTTTACCAAATCCAGGTACAGATCCTCTCTCACTGATGAACATCTGTCAGCTGTGCTTCGCATCTCCACCTCAGACATTCAACCTGACTTTGATGGACTTGTTAAAGCTCAAAAGAGACTGGATTTCTCACACTGAATGAAAAAAAAAGAACTGAAGAACACTAAAATGTGGGAATATAACAAGTGAAATGGGACACTTGATAATTTTCTTTTTTTCTGCACAGTAAAAAAAAAGAACTGAAGAACACAAAAATGTGGAAATATAACAAGTGAAATGGGACACATGATCTTTTTTTTTTTGCACAGTTCTGAAAACATTAAATGTTTATAGGCATGTAAAGTCAAAAAGGCTACAAAACTGGGACACTTTTCTTTACACAGTTACACAGTTCAGTGACATGTCTTGTTTATTTTGGCTACAAAGATGATGTGATGTCTTTAGAAAGCTAAGAAAATCCTTGTTTCAATAGTATATGAAACTCAAAATGCCCTTTGTTATTAATTTGACTGAAAATGAGTTAAATGTTTCACATTTTGTTTATCATTTTGGAAATTCTATTTGAATAAAGGATATTTTTGAAAGCTAACCTTACCTTTTAATTGCCAAATAATAACATACACTCTTACCAGCGGTCAAAACAATGCCATTACTGCTTTTTATATAGAAATAAAATGTATATTATGCATAATTGAGTTCGGAATTTTGGCTTGCTCAATCCGTTGCTCATTTGGCCCCCTGGGAAAAATAATTGCCCACCCCTGGTCTAGGAGGTCATTCTGTAAGAGATAAGCAGTAATTGGTTGGATACAGCACGTTCAAGTGTTTTAGAAAGGAAGGAGAGAAGAGAGACAGGACGATAGTTGCCTATGACGGTGGGGTTCAGGGTTGGTTTTTTTATGAGCGGCGTGACTCTGACTTGTTTTAGGGAGGTGGGGACCACCCCCGAGTTGAGTGAGGAGTTGATGGTTGCAGTTAGGAATGGGAGGATGTCTGGTGCTATGGTCTGGAGGAGTGGGGAGGGTAGCCGGTCCAGCTGGCATGTAGTCGGACGGTTCGACGTTACCAGTGTCAGGGTCTCGGCTTCTGTAATGGGAGAAAAAGATGACAGAGTGAAGGATGAGGTTCTCGATTCAGCATTTGGAATGGGTGGGGGTTGGGAGAAGGAGCTGCGGATGTTCTCCACTTTTTCCTCAAAGAAGATCGCGAAGTCTTCGGCAGAGAAAGATGAGGGGGGAGGGGGTGGGGGGGAGTGAGGAGGGAGGACATGGTAGCATGCAGTTTGCGAAGATTCTTGGCAGAGGCCTCGATCCTATGGTGAAAGAAGGACGCTTTGGCATTAGTAATAGTATTGGAGAATGTTAACAAGAGGTTGTGATATGTGTCGATGTCAGCTGTGAGGCGTGACTTTCTATACTTCCTCTCAGCCGCTCTCAGGACCTGTCTTTGTTCTCTCACTGGATCTGTCAGCCATGGACTGGGTGTGGAACAGTGGGCAGGTTTCTCAACGAGGGGACAGAGCTTGTCAAAGGAGGTTGCAAGGGCTGAGATATATATACATCTGTCTGAATATACCTGTATATAATCCTTCTATATACATATGTATATACCTGCATATAACCCATATAACTCTGTATGATAGCATGTAAAATAATCAGTGATGGGCAGTAGCTAGCTACAAGTAGCGACGCTACATAGCTTAACTACAATTCTCAGTAGCGTGATGGTAGCGTCACTACTTTTGAACCAAGTAGCGGTCTCTGTAGCGCAGCTATTTTTAGAACGAAGTAGTGACGTAGCGACGAGGAAACGCTACACCGCTACTTCGGGAAAAACAGTCTAGACTATAAAGATTTGTGAGGAGAAAAAAAAAACTCCCTGTAGAAAACCCACTATGATTGGTTGGTTGGTTTAGATATGAGTATGACAACTCACGATTGGGTATGGTTAGGCCAAAACATTACGGGTAGGCCAATCAGAGGCAGGATAGGGCGGGACTCCAACCCGCAAATCAGGAAGTGAAAATCTAAACGCAGACCACTGAATGAGAATGAATGAATGCAATTTAACATGAACCAGTCCGTGCGAAATAATGGCAGAGGGATTCGATGTTTCCACTGATGGCATTGATGAAGATGATGATGTCAACAATAAAAACAATGCCTCTCCATGGCCCTATCTGGACACATTTATGAGTTTGACTGAAAAAACGCCTAAAACATATGCTGCTCTCAACTTCCCACACGCCCAGCACTAACTTGAGAACACATTCAGGTGAGCTGATGAAAATCAACTGTTCCCAAACAGCACACAAGTCAGTACACTTTTTGTCAACAGCTTTAACTAACAGATAGCTGCTATCATGATGATGTTTCACTGTAGGCAGAAAATGAACAATATTATGGGGGTGGAGAAAAGAAAAAAAGAGGGAAAAGATCACCTAGAACAGTGGTCGCCACATGATTTTGGGGCCATGGAATGTTTTGTGAGTTACATATTTAAATACATTTGGTCATTTAGCTGACGCTTTCATTCAAAGCAACTTACAAATTGTGTACAACAAGTCAGCAGGAGTGGTACATATCTAGCAGCCAAGGATAAGTAGTATTGTTTGTCAGTGTCAAGCTTGAGTGTTATACTCTGAGTACATACTGTAGTAGTATAGACATATTAGCATAGTTGGTAGTAGTATATACATGGTAGCATAATACTAGTAAAATGAGACAGACATGCAGAGACAGACATGCAGGGACAGACATGCAGAGACAGACATGCAGGGACAGACATGCAGAGACAGACATGCAGGACAGACATGCAGAGACAGACATGCAGGACAGACATGCAGAGACAGACATGCAGGGACAGACATGCAGAGACAGACATGCAGGACAGACATGCAGAGACAGACATGCAGGACAGACATGTAGAGACAGACATGCAGGGACAGACATGCAGAGACAGACATGCAGAGACAGACATGCAGGACAGACATGCAGAGACAGACATGCAGGACAGACATGCAGGACAGACATGCAGGACAGACATGCAGAGACAGACATGCAGGACAGACATGCAGAGACAGACATGCAGGACAGACATGCAGGACAGACATGCAGAGACAGACATGCAGGACAGACATGCAGGACAGACATGCAGAGACAGACATGCAGGACAGACATGCAGAGACAGACATGCAGGGACAGACATGCAGAGACAGACATGCAGAGACAGACATGCAGGACAGACATGCAGAGACAGACATGCAGGGACAGACATGCAGAGACAGACATGCAGAGACAGACATGCAGGACAGACATGCAGAGACAGACATGCAGACACAGACATGCAGGACAGACATGCAGAGACAGACATGCAGGGACAGACATGCAGAGACAGACATGCAGGACAGACATGCAGAGACAGACATGCAGGGACAGACATGCAGAGACAGACATGCAGAGACAGACATGCAGGACAGACATGCAGACACAGACATGCAGGACAGACATGCAGGGACAGACATGCAGAGACAGACATGCAGAGACAGACATGCAGGACAGACATGCAGAGACAGACATGCAGAGACAGACATGTAGAGACAGACATGCAGAGACAGACATGCAGAGACAGACATGCAGAGACAGACATGCAGAGACAGAAATGCAGGACAGACATGCAGAGACAGACATACAAGCACACCTTAACACCACCACTTATAAACATACAAACGCACCTTAACACCACCACTTATAAACATACAAACGCACCTTAACACCACCACTTATAAACATACAAACGCACCTTAACACCACCACTTATAAACATTCAAACACACCTTAACACCACCACTTATAAACATACAAACGCACCTTAACACCACCACTTATAAACATTCAAACACACCTTAACACCACCACTTATAAACATTCAAACGCACCTTAACACCACCACTTATAAACATACAAACACACCTTAACACCACCACTTATAAACATTCAAACACACCTTAACACCACCACTTATAAACATTCAAACACACCTTAACACCACCACTTATAAACATTCAAACGCACCTTAACACCACCACTTATAAACATTCAAACACACCTTAACACCACCACTTATAAACATTCAAACACACCTTAACACCACCACTTATAAACATTCAAACACACCTTAACACCACCACTTATAAACATTCAAACACACCTTAACACCACCACTTATAAACATTCAAACACACCTTAACACCACCACTTATAAACATGCAAACAGACCTTAACACCACCACTTATAAACATGCAAACGCACCTTAACACTTTCAGTGCCGGGCCGTGTTTTCCTTTTTACCCCGTTGATGCCACAGTCCACGGCCCATGTAACGTTAATATCGCCTAATCTATGTTTTAAATTATGCTATGTGTCTAATCTGCCCATTGCTTATCAATGAATCATTTTCCAGTCAACATTGGTAAAGCAGATTGTGTTTTTATCGCTTCATTTCCTTTTTATAGCATTTTGAAAACCACTCGGTTTAGAATAAAAAACAACACATTCCATGATAATCGCCTTTTACTGGAATATTCCAGAACGTTATCATTTGTCGGTCTATTTATGAATCGTTTTCAAATAAACGCTAGATGGTCGATAGTATATGTGTGCGCACGCACGCTCGTGCCGTGCGCTGATAATCGCTGCTATTATTTCCTCATGGCTTTTACAGTGAAACAGCCATATCACATATAGTGGAAACGCTTATATCTCCATGAAAACTAGTCTGATTATCCTAACACTGATAACATAGATTCCTTACCTGACATCAGATGGTATCCAAATGGTATATTCCAATTCCTGATCACCATTCGAAAAAATCGATAAGTATATTGATCCAACGTGTGTACAGTATAACCCATGATCGCCGCGGCTCAGAGGCTCCAGAATGAACTCTGGTAACTCCGGCTGCATCAGTGGACTGGAAAATGTGGACTGGAATATTTTTTTCCCCCATCCATTTTCATTGAGTCCATTCCAAAAGGGTGATTTACCATCTGGGAGACGATAGGGGGTGCTTTTTTCACATCTGATCGCCGGCGGCCCCTGGATCTCCAACGGTAGGCTCGCGTGATGCAATATGATTTCAGATCGCTAATAATTTTTTTTTTTTTTTAAATACAGAGAAAAGCCGTGACGTGGCTTTCAACGTCACAATCGTAAACCCGAGATTAGCCGTGAATGGCGCTCAAAGTGTTAACACCACCACTTATAAACATTCAAGCACACCTTAACACCACCACTTATAAACATACAAACACACCAAAACACCACCACTTATAAACATACAAACACACCTTAACACCACCACTTATAAACATACAAACACACCTTAACACCACCACTTATAAACATACAAACACACCTTAACACCACCACTTATAAACATTCAAGCACACCTTAACACCACCACTTATAAACATACAAACACACCAAAACACCACCACTTATAAACATTCAAGCACACCTTAACACCACCACTTATAAACATACAAACACACCAAAACACCACCACTTATAAACATTCAAGCACACCTTAACACCACCACTTATAAACATACAAACACACCAAAACACCACCACTTATAAACATTCAAGCACACCTTAACACCACCACTTATAAACATACAAACACACCTTAACACCACCACTTATAAACATTCCACTTATAGGGAGGTGTAGTCTGAAGTCACTGGTTGTTCCACCCGTATAGGGATTTATCATTGGGAAAATGGATTATCGGCTATTGTAACAATTCTGCCTCATGGAAATTGAAAAACCTTCCACTTTTGCACAAAACAAGTTCCCTTCTATCACTAACATTGTTGTTTAAGCATTTCTGGTTGAAATAAAATTCACAGGTTTTTTTTAATGATTAATTGCGAATATTTTCATGTTGAGCTATAGATTGTGGATGAATAAGCACAGAAAGGTACACCATGCCAATGTTAATGCTTTATTTGTTTTAAACGAGACGATTTAAAAATGGGCAATGGGGAAATGCATTGGGTTGGACAGAGGGTGGACCACGAAAAACGGCAATGACGTAGCCACTACACCTCCCTATAAACATACAAACACACCTTAACACCATTATAAACATTCAAACACACCGTAACACCACCACTTATAAACATACAAACACACCTTAATACCACCACTTATAAACATACAAACACACCTTAATACCACCACTTATAAACATACAAGCACACCTTAACTTCATAAAGTCTGACTGTTCTATCATCACTAAAGAAACCGGTTACCCATTAACTTCATAAAGTCTGATTGTTCTATCACTAAGGAACCCTGTTACCTCTCAACTTCATAAAGTCGAAATGTTCTTTCTTTACACATTTTCCTGAATTGAAAGATATTTGTAGACCTGAATATGTCTAACAGTAATTTAATGTGTCTAACTCTAATTCATTGTGCTCTACTGTTTTCATGATAACGCTGTGTAACTTGCTGACCCGTTTTGATTCTCCATATTCTAATATTGACATTTAGTAGTGGGACATGGCGCTGGACTGTCGCCAGGGGGAGCTGGTGCGACGTTGGGCTGGCAAAGACAGGTGAGGAAGAGACTGGCATTAAGGAGGAGTCTGACACAGGAGACTTCCTCCTCGTCGTTTTCTACAGAAGCAACCAGACGTGTCGACGAAGAGCTTACCATACCAAAGACACGCGGCATAAGGCTCCTGCGCCCGGGCTAACAAATAACGTCGCTGACCATAGTTTATCACCCCAGTATAGTGATTAGGGCATGTTGACCCCAAGAAGAAGACGTTCAACCGCCGGACTTCACCATGTACCCGCCGCGAGCAGCTTTTTAGAACGTATAGTCGGGAGAATAGTTTGGTCACACTGACCAGAGCTTAGCTTTCAGTATAGGCCTGTTAGCCCAGTTAGCTCACGCGTCCGTCCGCCGTCTTCCAGCCCTCGGAGCAGACACCGCCGCCAGACGTCTCCGGACTTCACCCGCCTCCAGCATTCTCCTAGCCGACCGCCAGTCCAGCGATTCGCCTGCCTAACGTCAGCCCAGCCAGCCCCCTTGCTATCACAGGTGACAACCACGGGACCGTTCGACGGCCGAAAACTCGCGTCACAGACATTCGTTGCGTGAGCGGGCCAGCACTCGGTTGGTACACTCACAACAGGTACTGTTAGCGCTCCAAGCGCCCTGGAACATTATCGGCGAACATTCTCTTTTTCAATAGCATGCTCTCTAAGGGCGAAGAGGATAAGGTACTTTGAGCTTGCACGTGCACCAGTGACTACGGGCGCCCCAACTTTATTATTTTGGTAATACCGGCATTTATAAGGTATTTTGATTTTCAGTGTGGGCCCACTCTCTTTCGTTTACGGTAATAACGTGTGGTGCATATGGCACAATTGTGATTGTAATTATACTTGTTTTCCCACTGTGTGCTCCCGGAGCGTTCCGCCAATCTCCTTGGTACTTAGTGTATGAAAAGCTTAACCCATACGGGGAATTGTGCATATGTGTATATGTAAAGAGCTTAAGTAAAAGGAGAGGCGTAGAAATGGGACCACTATGTGCGTGTCAATTACTGGGAATGAGTGTTTAACCCCTTCCTTCTGACAAATGTGTATTACTGTTTAACCCTTTCCTATCCACGGCCTATGTATAATTGGGGCAGGTGTTCTGGACAGGTTTCCGCTCGTCAACAAGGAAAGGTACTGCTTTGGGGAGAAATTATATCATCTATCACTACTGCCACCGGGTGTGAGAGGGTGTGGGACGTATTAGGGGAAGTGTGGGTGTTTGGGGAATTACTGCAGTCGCCCTGGAGGGCAAGAAGGACCAGTGTAGAACCCCTAGGTTAGTAAATCCTATGCCCCATCCGCTCCCTCTGCTAAATCCCAATTCTAGTAACCCTACACTACAGTCGGGGACTCAGCCGGACCCAGATCTGCTGTGCTCCCACTACCTGGTGACAGTTCATATCCACTCTCATAAAGTAGGGATAATCCACCCTTCTACATATTGATACAACTATTTCTGCTTTAAAGTAGTATGTGCATACTGATATGTTTGAATGTAATCTAATCTAAAAAATGAAATAGAAAAAAAGGACGCAGGCTCATTAAAACGCCTGTACCCCGACGGCAATAGGGCTGTGACCCATTCCGGGGTACCTGGAACCATAGCTTTAAGAGCCTGGGGGAATAGCACATGCAGACGTATACCTATAGTATCAGCTCTATTACAAAGGGTCCTGCTGAAACTATGCTCTCTGCATAGCAAACACCTTGTGACTCCATTTGCAATGTAGATAGGAGTGTGTCTTTTCTCCTGCTATTGAGTTGTTTTCTTAATCGTTTCCTTTGTGCCAACAAGTAAAGAAAACAGATTGCGCCTGAAGAGCATTAGAAGTGCCAATGACCTCCTGGTCACGGCACCAGGGTAACGACTGCCAGGCCAGCAGATACAGAGTCACAGGGGTCAAACACTCTGTCTGTCTGGCCCTGATTGCAGAGCACCAACATTTTCTTAAAACAAGACACATTGTGTGAACCTGTGTGTTAATTTCAAAGGGGTTTTAAATGTGCTATAGATAACATTTGTGTGTAGAGTAATCGTTTTGTTTTTAGTTTTTTTAAATAATAAAATGTTTAGAAAGGTGCGTAATAAAAGTATTTATTGATTAATGAATTTGTCATTTAAGAAATATTGGCAGGTCCTCAATGAATGTTGTTGTTTACATGCATTTATCCCCTCCCTACTTCAGTGGCGAATCCTTATGGAAGCCAACGGAAGCCATGCCTCCCTATTAAAATATGAATTAATATCAAATATGAAATATGAAAAAAAAATATATATATATATATATAATTTTGTTTTAATGTAGTTTACATTCTTCTTCATCTGTGTTATAATTTTTTTTTTTTTTTTTTTTTAAATGTTTCCCTCTTCTCCTTCTCACTCCCTCTAACACACTGTCAGACTCACTGTGCTCACTGCAGCTATAGAGGAGAGGAGGCAGGGGGTAGGTCTCTTTCTCCAGCCTCAACCATGTGATTCATGTATCTAGAGTCCAAAACCGATCCTAGCCAATCAGATTCGAGCTGACTGCCACACCTTAAAAGTTTAAAACGGGGCTGTGAGAAGAATCCTGAGTGTGGCCTCCCCTCTGCACTGTGCACACTCTGGAGGCGGGGCAGGTCAGAACGTTTCCACCTGACTACCTAACGTGACAACCATTAAACTGTCAATCAAACTGTCTGTCGTCACTCAGTCTACTACAGTGCCATTGTAAGAAAAAACACGTCTGAACGTCATCCCCTCGCGGAATTGATTGATTGAACATTTTATTAACAGAGCGGGCACGTTCGAATCCTCTATTAGTGTATCTAACATTTAGCACCTTAATAGCAACTTATTTTCGCCGGCGGGACATTTACTGAGGACCAGCAGAGCACACCACTGTGGATATTATGATTTAACAAATCTATCTGGCAAGAGGAGGACCACATTATTGACCAGGTAAGCACTGAGCAGCCTGACTAACTAACGTTATCAGGCAAGCTTGTAGACCCTTTCATGACTGCAATGCAAGCCAGGGGCTGGAATACGCAGTCACTTATTCCTCCGTAGTAGCCAGGTTAATGTGCACCATCAAGCACTGCTTAAAAGCTAGCGGTGGGTCCAAAATATATCGGATATAAATGTCAAAGGTACCCAGCGTTCCATTAGGGTTTCACACACAGATGCGGCAGGGTTTGAAAGCTCGGCGTTGCTAATAAACATTTTAAATCATTTTTATAAACGAGTAAAACTGAGGCTGAAATGGCTGCTTCCGCATTTTACAGTAGGAGCGCTCTGATGGCTGGGCGCGCCGCGCAACAGACACGTGAATGAATGAATGAATGAAAACTTTATTTAACAGATTGCAGAATGGGTACAATACAGTACGGCTCAATACACACAATTGTTAAGGGGATGCAGACCAGAGAAATATGTTTGTCTTGTCTTGTTTGTCTAGACTCTAGACGTTTGTCTAATAGACAGTCATATTCTCTCCCGGCCGTATGTATATTTCTCTCCCACCCACCCACCCCCTCCTAATGTACAGTCCCCTCCCCATCATATGTATATACTCTGTCAGGATCTATGGGTAACAGTACTGTATATTTGAATATCGTATATGTCACAAATGTAACCATACTAAATACCTGTATGTCATGTATGTCCCTATGCCATAAATGTCATGTATGTTGTGTATGTCCCTATGCCATAAATGTCATGATGTCTTGTATGTCATAAATGTCACTATGAATTGAAAATGGGGGACCCTGATGTAAACAAGACAAACGTCTTTATGGGTAACAGTTGTGTACAGTTGTGTACAATGTACAGTTTCTACGTCAAATGTATATACACTCTTTTTCTGGACACTTTTTGTATCACAAACAGTACTGTATTTGCAAATCTGGTATGTCATAAATGTATAGATGTAGCAGTACTGTCTATCTGTATGTCGTGTGTGTCATATGATGAATTGAAAATGGGGGACCCTGATGTAAACAAGACGAAAGTCTTTCTCTGGTCTGCATCCCCTTAACAATTGTATGTATTGAGCTGTACTGTACTGTACCCATTCTGCAATCTGTTAATAAACTTTTCAATCAATCAATTCAATCAATCAAACAACGTATTTTTCTTAAATAAAACAAACTTGAAACCTCTATCTGTACATCTGGTTGTTGAATGATATGTTCTAATAATGATATGTTCTAATAATGATATGTTCTAATAAGGATAAGTTCTAATAATGATATGTTCTAATAATGACATGTTCTAATAATGACATGTTCTAATAATGATATGTTCTAATAACGACATGCTATAATAATGATGTTCTAATAATGATATGTTCTTTTTAATTAAAAAAATTTAATCTTCTTTATTTTTCTCTTTTTCCACATGAAACAAGACACAACACAATACAGTAACAATAATAAACAAGACATCACATCACATCACAGCACAGTAACAGCAATAATAATAATAATAATAATAATAATAATAATAATAATAATAATAATAATAATAATAATAATAATAATAATAATAATAATAATAATAATAATAATAATAATAATAATAATAATAATAATAATAATAATAATAATAATAATAATAATAATAATAATAATAATAATAATAATAATAATAATAATAATAATAATAATAATAATAATAATAATAATAATAATAATAATAATAATAACAATAATGACAAGACAATTAAATGAAATAAAATAAAATGAAATGAAATGAAATATATTATAAATCAAATGTATAAAGGAAAAGAAAAAAAAGAAAAATTTATATATATACAACTATACCCAGGTGAAGCTCAGCAGACAGTGACACCACAGGAGCGTCCACCCACCCCTGCTATCCAACCCAGAAAACAGAACCCCCATAGATCACAGGCCCACCACACATAAAGCGGAGCATCCCAAGCCCCCACCCGCCCCAGCCCCGACAGCCACGGCTCCTGGCCCATGAGAACCCCAAGTCCAGCATCGTAGGGAACCAGAGCACCACGCCTCAATGACACTCCGATTCCTCGAGACCCATGAACCCGGGGGTCCCCACTGCCCAGAGCCAAGATCATCAAAACCACAGCAACCGAGGGCCCCACGTGCAGTGATTCCACAACATACGAGACCCCCCCCCCCCCCCTCCAGAGCCGAGCCACCGAGATGATGGCCTCCCTCCTGATAGTCCACCCCATCAAGCCGCACCCACCCAAACCATGGATACATATTACATACTATAAAGTGAAACATCCCAAGGCCCCATCCGCCCCAGTCCCGTCCCAACAGCCACGGTCCCCACCCCGTGAGGACCCCGAATCCAGCGTCCCAGCGAATCTGAACATCATGCCTCTTTAACACTCCGACTCCCCGAGACCCCGAACCAGGGGCCCCCACCAGCCCGAGGCTGTGACCACCAAACCCACAACATCAAGGCCCCAAAACACCCCACCCCATATAGAAATAAAATAGAAATAGAAATAATAAAAAGTTAAATTGTAAAAATAAAATTATATTGCTAAAGACATTTCTAAAAGACATTTCTTCGACCATTCACACCCCCCACCCCAGGACCCCTTAGGACCTGTTAAGCCCTAGCCCTATTTTCTGAAAATCTGCCTAGAAATACATACCTATAAGTAAATGGAAGATTGCTCCACTTCTACAAGGGCAATTTGCATGTTCTTGGTATCTGACATCTATGGATCTCACGGAATGTATTCCCTGTGTCAGAAATATTGTGTCTGTTACTAGGCTTGAGTAAATTGTGATGAAACAAAGGAGAATATAAATTATGATTTTTCTTTGCATCTTTGACAGTGAGGTACATACAACTCTTAAAGGTGTGTGCATTGCAGTTTGTGGGGTATCACTCTGGATTCTGGAATGGTCTGGATGCAAGTATACAATTAAGCAATAATATCAATACATTTAAAGGTAGATATAAACAAGCACTTATGGACACATATAAGAGGAGCTTGAGCAGTAATGTGACTACCTAATACCTTTTTCTCATTTGGATATATAAAAAACTATACTTTTGTTAATTTTTTTATTATTTGTTATATTATTTCTATTTGTATTAAATTATAATGTAAAATATAAAGGAAGGGGCAGGGCTTGATAGTTTTTTTTTTTTTTTTTTTTTACTTCCCCCTTTTCCTTCTCGAACACATAATGGAATAGTCTTTGACTATTTACCTTTTGTTTTTTAAACTTGTTTTATGTTTCTATGTTCGAGACAAATAAAGATCAAATCAAATCAAATAACACCATGCTAAAAATGACCAGACATGACAGCCACTGAGCTCATGCAGCAATTTCTTGAGATCATGTGTACAAAAAATCTAAGCAAATTAATAAAGGGAAGATGATTAAACAGAAGGTTTTGTATACAGTACTGAATTCTGCCATCCGGACACGTGCTATTTGAAATATTATGATAGAATATAGAATATGAGGCCTATAAATGACCTTATTATAGTCAAGTTGCACATCTATGGATCAGGCCAAATCTACTCTTTCCAATGGCAGAGTTCAATCTGGATTTAGTATCACAAGAACCGTGAATGAAATCAACTGTAAATACTTTTTTATTATCGACACTGCTCCGCCATTTTGAATGGGATTGCAATGCGAATTTTTGCTAAACGTTCACAGAAAGGTAGATAAACTAACTGCGTTCTAATTTATGCCAATAACGTTCAGTTTTGTGGTAGATAATCCTGAAAAATAAGATAAAAAAAAAATGGCGGCGCAGAGCTTTTAGCGTCTGTAATCGCCTGTAACCAAATACATTTCCAGAACTTCGACATAAAACCATCTCTCGTTTCTACGCTTCAAAATTATATTTCTCAGTCTAAATGAGAAATAATTCATACATATTATGAAAGCCAATGTGTTGTTTTATTAGAATCTGTTAACTCATTCCCCGCCAACAACGGTTATACACGTTATTGGGCGCCATCCTTTATAATAATAATAATCCTTTGAATGCCAACAACGAGTATACTCGTTATTTGATTGTTTTTCCTTTTTTTCGATTTTAATATTCTATTCAATGTCACGGACCTGTATGTTGTATGCCGTTAAAAGGCATACTGGAATCCCGAGGGTGCAGTACAGGTCAGATCCTGCCAGGTGGCAGTATCGAGAGTGCAGTAAACCCTGTTCCAGACCGGGTGTTACGTTTAAACCGCTCCAGGCACAGTTTTTAACGCGGGATAACGCGCGAATGTATGCATGAAAACATTTATTATTTTTTGCATCTTGGACAGGAGATAGTTACTGTCAAATGACCATAGTATTGTATCCATAGCTAGAATATAGAATATAGATATAGCTCTACAAACAAGGTGACGCACTCCTATCTTTAAAGCGTGGGCTGGCTAGAACAGAATGAGGCTAGCCCCCCGGCGGTCAATGAGTTAAAAGCCCAAAACTGTCAAAAATCTGTCATTTGACATAAAAAAACATTCCTATGTAAATTTGCCATTGCGACTTCCAACTGATTCTGTATTCTGTATCTTGACCCTCAGGTATATATACAAAAATATATACTGTATAGAAAGAACAGACAACAGTAGTGGCTAAAATGGCCATCGCCCCTGCATCATTGTGTATCCTAGTCGATTGACTATCAAAAGTAGTGAGTTTGTACAAAATGTATATATAATTAAATAAACCATTCCTTGTCGCTGCCGTTAATCCTAGTGAATGGATTGATATAGCTTCTAAGTTAAATCAAAATGACCGGGGTAAAACCGCCACAAGGGATCCTGCAATCTGAGATCTCTACATATATACACCATAAAGGCCTCTGCATGCTACAGAAACTTCAAAGCAACTGCAACACAACATCGACAAAGCAACAGTGTTTTAGACACTCTGCCTTTATGCTTCTGCAACATCGATGCGCAAAGTTAGTTTAACTAAAGTTAGTTTAGGTTCGTGTTAACGTTAGATAATGTACAAAATAAACGTATTTCCGGTGATTTTAGACGTCGCTCTTTTATTTTGAAATCCCCCGACCGGAAGTGTTATAGTGTCTGTTGCTAGCAGCTTAACTTTCTGTGCTTTTCGAGCTAACGTTACCGTAACGTCATTAGTTTCCAATGGAGAGGACCTCGGCTCACATGCAGCT
>NC_140167.1:84120351-84190351 GCF_963971535.1 Notolepis coatsorum
AGGCGGGCATGTGGGCCTTCATCCATCTTCCACATCCGGCAGACACGTTTATGTTCCATGGACAGGTTATGTCCCGCCATCTTAAAGAGCAAAAACTTGCCCTTTTTACCTCATTGGGTGAAGGAGGGACTTTGGGGATGTGTTGGTGGTTCCAGAGGAGCCGCATCTTAACTTCCTCAACAGATTTTGACATTTGGGATAGTGGTTATGTTTCCCTCCTCGGAGCAAAGGTTTCTCCTTTCGTTCCTTTTGGTCTCTCCGAGGACAGATGGTTAGCGTCTCTGTAGTGTGGTAGTGAAAGGGTTAACCTTCTGTTGTGTGGTAGTGAAAGAGTTAACCTTCTGTAGTGTGGTAGTGAAAGGGTTAACCTTCTCTAGTGTGGTAGTGAAAGGGTTAACCGTCTGTAGTGTGGTAGTGAAAGGGTTGACCTTATGTAGTGTGTTAGTGAAATGGTTAACCTTATGTAGTGTGGTAGTGAAAGGGTTAACCTGCTGTAGCGGTGTAATGAAAAAGTTAATCGTCTGTAGTGTGGTAGTGAAAGTTTCAAGTTCAAGTTCTTTAATAGTTGTCATACAGAAGTACAGAATACTTTCATACAAAATGCTTCTTACTGTTACGCTCCAGAGACTGTGCTAGACAAGATAGTATCAAATAACATAATAACATAATATAGCATGAATTTAGAAGAAGAAAATGAGGTCACAGTGTTCGGTATAGACATATGTACAATGTTCTGAGTTACCATATAATATACAATACACAATACTATGCAGTGTACTAATGTACAGTACTATCTAGTGCAAAGCAGAAATGGGATGAGGTACAATTTTAGGTACAATTTACAGTAAGGTGTACGAGTTGTAGTGCAATCCTTCATCCATAAATATAAAGTGTGGGGAGTGGGTGCTACAGTGTGTTTGTTTAAAGTGGGTGTGTGCTATAAGTGTGTGGAGTGGGTGCTACAGTGTGTTTGTTTAAAGTGAGTGTGTGCGTGTGGATGTGTGTGCTATGTGCGTTTGGTGGTTGTTGTTGTGTAGTGTTCATTCATTGTTCGTTTAGCAGCCTGATGGCCTGGGGATAGAAGCTTCTTCTGAGTCTTTCTGTGCTCGCCTTGAGACTCCTGTATCGCTTGCCTGACCGCAGCAGTTCAAAGAGGCAGTTGTTCGGGTGACTGGAGTCTTTAATGATTCTCTTAGCCTTGCCCTTGCAACGCTTGTAGTAAATGTTCTGGAGGGTGGGGAGCCCCCCTCCAATTGTGCGTTCGGCTGAACGTGTCACTCTTTGTAGTCTGCTTTGGTCTTGTGCAGTGCTATTCCCAAACCAGGAGGTGATGTTGCCGGTCAAGATGCTCTCTATTGTACATGAGTAGAAGTTCTTAAGGATCTTCTGGCTGACTTGGAACTTCCTTAGGCGCCTGAGGAAGTAGAGGCGTTGTCGTGCCTTCTTCACAACACTGTTAATGTGTGTGGTCCATGTCAAGTCCTCGGATATGTAGGCTCCGAGGTACTTAAAGCTGTTGACTCTCTCAACCGGTGCCCCGTCGATGCTGAGGGGGCTGTAGTCCTTGACCCCCGACCTCCTGAAGTCCACAATCATCTCCTTTGTTTTGCTGACGTTCAGGGAGAGGCTGTTTTCCTGGCACCATCCCGCCAGGACCTTGACCTCTTCCAGGTAGGCCCTCTCGTCGTTGGCAGAGATCAGGCCCACCACCACTGTGTCGTCAGCAAATTTGACGATTGTATTGCTACTCCGCTGAGCCACACAGTCGTGTGTGTACAGGGAGTAGAGGAGGGGACTCAGAACACAGCCCTGGGGGGCCCCTATGTTGAGGGTGATGGATGAGGAGGTGCAGTTGCCTGCTCTCACCACCTGGGGTCTGCCAGTCAGGAAGTCCAAGACCCACTGGCAGAGGTCATAGCCCAAGCCCAGGTCCCTGAGCTTGGCTATGAGTATGGAGGGGACTATGGTATTGAATGCCGAGCTGTAGTCGATGAATAGCATTCTCACATAGTTCCCCTGCCTCTTGTCCAGGTGTGATGCTGCTGTGTGCAGCACATGGGATATGGCGTCCTCCGTGGACCTGTTGGGGCGGTATGCAAATTGCAGGGGGTCCATGTTGATGGGGAGGGAGGAGCAGATGTAGCCCTTTACTAGCTTCTCAAAGCACTTCATGGCTATGGAGGTGAGAGCTACAGGGCGGTAGTCGTTGAGGCAAGCAGGCTTGGATTTTTTGGGTACAGGGATAATAGTGGACTTCTTCAGGCAGGTGGGGATGACAGCCTGTTCTAAGGACAGGTTAAATATGTCAGTGAATACTGGGGCCAGTTGGTCGGCACAGACTTTTAGGACGCGGCCGGGGATGCCGTCTGGACCTGCTGCCTTCCTGATATTCACTTTTTTAAAGGTCCGCCTCACCTCATGCTCTGTTACCCTGAACACTGCGCCTCCATCAGCAGCCGACCCCCCCCCCCCCATTGCCGAGGCTTGTGAGCTGGTGTTGTTATTACCAGCATCAAACCTCGCATAGAAGGTATTGAGGTCATTTGCTAAGGAGATGTCACTGTTCAGTTTGAGGGAGGCGCCTTTGTAGTCTGTCATCGTTTTGAGCCCCTGCCACATAGCTCTAGAGTCAGCTTGTTCAAACTGGAGTTCAATTTTATCCCTGTAGCGTCGTTTGGCCTCTGACACTGTCCTCCTTACGTTGTATCGCGCCACCTTGTGGTCATTCATGTTGCCTGCCTCTAGGCCGTCGTTGTATGCTTTGGTGCGCTCTCTCAGAGCTTCACGGACGGATTTGTCTACCCAGGGTTTTTGATTTGGGTAAACTTTCATTTTGGTAGTGGGGATTGTTTCTTTCACCCTAGTACAAACATAGTCCAGCACTGTCTCCGTGTAGACATTAATGTTATCTGTGTCGCGGAACACATTCCAGTCTGTGTGGTGAAACACTGACCGGATCGTCTCCTCTGACGTCACATCCCATTTCTGCACCTCTCGCGAGACTACGGGAGTACTTTTAATTCTCTGTCTGTACTTTGGTGAAAGAAAGATGGATGCGTGATCTGACTTCCCAAAGCCACTATCAGAATGAGCCTTGTAGCCACCTTTAAATTGCGTGTAACAGTGATCTAGGATGTTACCGCCTCTGGTGTTGCAAGTCACATGCTGATAGAAGTCAGGCAATACCTTTCTCAGATTGGCGCTATTGAAATCTCCCAGAACTAAAATGGCGGCGTTAACATTCGCCACTTGGATTCTATTTACCTCGTCGTGTAGTCTGGAGAGCGCAACCTTGTTGCTGGCTTGCGGTGGAATATACACTCCGACCAGGACGATTGCCGTTAACTCCCTCGGGAGGAAGAAAGGACGACACTTGATGGTTATATATTCCAGTTCTGGGGAGCAGTGGTTGGATAATTCCTTCACGTTCGTTGGATCGCTCCAATTTTTGTTAAACATGAAGGCAATACCTCCTCCACGTTGTTTACCGGACTCTGCTGATGTCCGATCCTTGCGATGGATAAAGAAGTGATCAGCCGGTTGAATTGCGTGGTCTGGGACGTCCGGCGTCAACCACGTCTCGGTGAAGCAGAGGACGTTGCAGTCCCTAACGTCTCTTTGATATTGAATCCTTGCTCGGATGTCATCCAGTTTATTGTCAATTGATTGTACATTGGCTAGCAATATACTGGGCAGTGGTGTACGGTGGCGTCTGGATCTCAGCCTGTTACGGATCCCAGCCCTCTTCCCTCGCCGTCTGGTTCCTCTGTTCCTGGGGTCTAGGAACAAAGGATCTGGTCCTGATCTCCGGAGAATTTCTTCAGGCCATTGATGCGGTTCGGAAAGCTGATCCAGTGAGTAATCCAGTTGGTAAGTTTCCCGTAATCCAATGTCTATGAGTGACTGACGGTCATATACATTAAATGCACCAACAGTTGGTACGAACAAAACTCTAAAAACTATAAATATTAACAAAAGTAAACACAGTCTCGACGGAGCGAACAGAGAGGCAGCCGGTCGGAGCAGCGCCATGGTGAGTTAGGGTTAACCGTCTGTAGTGTGGTAGTGAAAGTGTTAACATTCTGTAGTGTGGTAGTGAAAGTGTTAACATTCTGTAGTGTGGTAGTGAAAGGGTTAACTTCTGTAGTGTGGTAGTGAAAGGGTTAACGATAGGTTATGAATATAACCGTAGTTCTATGAATGCTAGTGACGCTCAGCGTCATATTGCACATATCTCGCTCCAGTGTATATGCACTGAATACAATTTCAAAATGTACCTTTACATACCAACATCCGTCTGACCACACCCCCATCTGCTACCTACATAAGCAGGGGTGGGGCCACACACTCATCTCCTTCCCAAAAAATGTCACCACAAGGAAAGATCAAGGGCCGCAGTGGTGTCTAGACGCTGAGCGTCACTAGCATTCATAGAACTATAGATTCATAGATCGTTCTATATCATGCTAGCTTCCGCTCAGCGTCATATTGCACAACAGGAGCTGAGCGGGAGCTAAAAGCTCGACAAATGTACCCCGCTGAGGCCCCCCACAACCATCAGACCGGGGAGGACCGAGCCCCCCCGACCCTCCCTAATGGAGGATACCCTCCCTATTGGAGGACGGGAGGGAGACGTCCGACCGTGCAAAGAGGAATTCGAGCAACTCAACGCACAGGGTGAGCAGACCGTGGCTTGACCCCACGACTACGCACACGCACAACCCGCATGCCACCAGGGAACGAACGGAAGGAACAAACCTCGTTACCGCCCCCAAAATCACGGGGTCAAGAGCAAACTCAACCCCGTGGCAAGGCCGTAGCAGCAGAGCGCGAAGGAAGACCCAGACCCAGAAGGGACTGGATCCCCCCGGAAAAAGGGGGCCCAGAGAGGTCAACGACGCCACAACATCAAGACCTCACCAGGCGGTCACTAGTGACACCGCCCCCCACATCGCCAGCGTATTCGGACAGGGCCCATCCAAGAGCGGGCCCTTCCCCCCACTAGCACGCCACCTGGCACACTGACCCTGGCACACTCAGGCAGTCAGCATGGCTGTAACTCGAAGCACTCAAGAGGCTACACTACAGCGGGAGCAGGCAGCGCACCGGGGAGACGACCTCCAGAAGAGGTCGATCCCTCAATCCAGGCAGCAGGCATTTGACCCGATGCTGGAATTGTTGCGCACCATGACAAAGCCTCCACCAAAAAACCCCGACCCAGAGGGGCCGAGGCAGAGAAGGCTGACACGATTGGCAGACGTCATGAACGTGCAGGGGCACACTCAACTGGGTAACCTGGGAGTTGACTCCGCTCCAACACACCAGGGAATCAACCACCCTCTTGGTACCACATGCAGTGGTTGTTCCTATAACCCCTCAAGAAAAAACTCCAAAACACACCTGCGGGTATACACTGGCTATACCGCAGTACAAGTGTTTCAGTTTTCAAAACGGGGTTATCCCAGGCCTACGGGTCGACGAAACACAACTTCGGACCGGGAAGCAGACAGGGATGCCAGAGGAGGTCCATAAGACCACCCCAACAGCCCCCTCTTCGCCATGCGTAAGAGAGGGGCGAAAGGAAAAGGAGCACAGGGTACAACATGTACCCAACAAAGGTTCTCCATAACGCCCAACCCTGTGACACCCGGGCCGACCCGGTATTTTCCCCCCAGAAAAAAGCACAAGTCCCTCAGGGTACCAGAACAGCAGATCTGTGTCCCCGGCGGACAACGGGTTAACTGACCTGGACCAGCGTGACCAGAACCAGTCCCGTGCCCTAATCACGCCGACATCCCCACTCCAAGAGAGGGGGTAGGTACGCGTGTCGATCTAAAACATGAAAAGAGGGCGCCACCAAGACGGTCCCATTCGTACCATGCTCAGTGGCCCACCCCAAGGGCGTGAGACCCCTCTACCTATGTTTTGATCTATTCCGTTAACATCCCCCAGATATGAACGAGAATTCGTCGAGACCTAGTAACAGGCGCTCGGAAGAGAAAACCTCCATCCCAGTTGCCCTATAAAAACGCAGTTTTAATAACGAGCAACCAAGGCGTACCACTCCGTACCAGCCTCATGCGTGATTCTTATCAGAAACACCCCGAGCCAGCACTACGTACGCATCACATCAACACATCAATGGATAGTCTAACAAGACACCAGACATTGTTCCTCCAAGTCGCCTGGGAGAACGACAAGGAGCCATCGTGATTCATGTTCTTTCCCCTTTTTATTAAAAAAGAAAGAAACACAGACTGACATGAATCCCACATGACGCGGCTGAGGGTAATTTTTTTTAAATGTTTACATCCCGCCACCCTCACCACAGACGGGAATCCTCAGAGAGACTTCCCACGCGAGCTGTATAGATTGAAAAGAAATATTGCAACATTGAGCTATGTAACACTTGGGTTAGGACTCTCAGAGGAGGAGGCTCTGAACCAATACACACTCGATAATCGAATTGAATCGAATACACATACAATAGAGCAGAACTCCTTTTTGAAGTTCTACTCACTTTGACAATCTGAGGAGGAGGCTCTGAAACTCTGAGGAGGCTCCCTCACTGGGAAGGAGGGTCCGAACTCACAGAAGGCACTTCTCCCTGAGGAGGAGCTTCGTGAGGAGGAGCTCTGACAACTCCCTGAAACAGATCCATAACATGGAACCTGAACAACTCACGGAAGTCTTACCAATAGAAACGCACTCAGTGACGTACTCTATGGCGGGGGAATTTCCGCAGTGCACACGCCCAATTTTTCAGGGCGTGGGACCAGGAAATGTCAAACACAGTTTTCAACAGTGATTTACCAGACATGCAGCGGAGTCGGCTCAATTCCCATCCGGGCTGCAGCCGACTTGAGCATGGAACTACCGATAAAGAAGATCCATTCCCACTTTTCCTCGTGCTTTAGGGTGTACTTCCACATTCATGTGAAAGATGGGGCCTGCACGGGACAGAGAAGCATCCGCTTGTCCAGAGAATCCCAGGTTCAACCAGGTCTCGGTCGCGGCCCACTAGGTTGACCATCATGGGCGTCAGACCAAGATCCTCCGTCCGCCGCTTAAGAAGCCGAGCAGAGGACCCCAATCTGGGGCCGGCCTTCGTAAAATTGTCAGCTAACCCCCATAGCATTAACAGACAACTAGTGCTCGCAAGCAAAACATTACTCACCCAGCTCGGAAGCAACCAGTTTCTCACAACAGCCGGTGCCTCCCACAGTCCAGCTGTATGACCGGAGGTTCAATCCCTATCCAGCCGCAGCAAGGAGGACTGCAGGTGGGGAGTATATCAGCGGCGCAAGCCCCTAATACGAAAAAGCTGGTGGAGGTCAGAATGATCATCATCTTCCAGACACTCCAGTGACGAAGACCGTATTTTCTCGAAAATAGTGAGAGAGAAAATAAAGATATAATGTCAACGTATCTCCTTGTCTTCTGTTTTCCTCTCTTCAGCTAAATACTTTCTTTCCCGTTTCAATTGATTGGTATACAGGTCACTTCTTATTGGGGTGAAATTTGAGAAGGAGATGAGTGTGTGGCCCCACCCCTGCTTATGTAGGTAGCAGATGGGGGTGTGGTCAGACGGATGTTGGTATGTAAAGGTACATTTTGAAATTTTATTCAGTGCATATACACTGGAGCGAGATATGTGCAATATGACGCTGAGCGGAAGCTAGCATGATATAGAACCTTCTGTAGTGTGGTAGTGAAAGGGTTAACCGTCTGTAGTGTGGTAGTGAAAGGGTTAACCTTCTGTACTGTGGTAGTGAAATGGTTAACCATTTTGTTGTGTGGCAGTGAAAGTGAATTCACCCTCTTAAGCTGCAAGGGCCCACATGTGGGCCCTTTTGAGGACGATTTGCCCACCGGCACTTTGGCGACCTCTAGTGGCTCGGTGTGCATATTTTTTTATACAATATTGAATTAAAGTCCCATTTGTTGCCTGTCGATAGCCCTTTCAGGTGAAAAAATCACAAGCGAAAACAGGAAGAGAAAAAACGCAGAATGAATTAAAGTCTATGAGAAAACTGCGTTTTCTTTTGTACACAGTTGACCAAAATTCCTAATCACTCATTTCTGAACGGATCTTTATGAAATTTGGACATGTACTACATAAGATGTTTTTTAAGCCTCCAGCCATTCTGGGGAAATATTACTTCTGGAATACTAACTACTACAGAAAAAAGTTTTTCTACAACTCAAGTTCAGACCTATGTTGCTCTATTTGATTAGCACTAAAAGTGAATTTTCTTTCTGGAATCAAAAAAAAGTATGCAGTCCTCAAAAACGAAAACTAAAATGGCCAATTTTGGGGGTGCAGGTACAATTTATTTTTGTGGCAGTGAAAGGGTTAACCATTTTGTATTTTGGTAGTGAAAGGGTTAACCCATTTGTAGTGTGGTTGTGAAAGGGTTAAGGCAGTGATAGACAGGACAATTGTCCAGGCAATGGGGGCAAAGCAGAAATAGGGAAAAGGCAGGATGTCTTACTATCAGAATGTCTTACTATTAGAATGTCTTACGGGACTATAACATAACGAAAATTGCCCAACTACATTGCCTGAAAATGTCATCCCTTGATTGCCCTTGAAGTCTGACCAACACCAGGCTGAAGCGGATGAAACTAGCGGAACATTGAACTAACCCAAGGCCTTAAAACGAAACTGTTGTTGAATTCAAATGTGTTGTCACTTACCACATATAGAATTTGTCTTCGGGTTAGACGTGTGTACAGTGTTTCACAAATTTTGATTCATATTTAAGACATTATTAGAAATCATTCGAGGCGCCAAGTGAACGCCTTTACAAGCCAGTCTCACACGCACAGAGCCCAGGAATCAATCTCTCTGTCGGGAGAGAGAGAGAGAGCCTCATATCTTCCCTACATTTATGTATGAAGATGTAAACTGGCATAATCCAGCCATCCAACCGTCTTATTAAAGCACATCAAAATATCAGTTCTCATTGGTCGGAGACCAAGAAGGATGTGAGCTCTGTTCGCAGGAGGTGGGAAATTAAGGCGGTTTCAGCTTGGAAGGCACCCAAGCTTGACAGGACACGGGCTGCAGTTTTATGTCAGGTCGTTTATCTGTAGTTTATATATTTCTATGACCGCATTGTCTCTTTCAAGAACCTTTGGAAAATACACAGGCTGTAAAAAGAGCCACCTCTGTGTCTCTGGTGTAACTCACGACCGCTAATGTTTTTGCAACAGTCGCGGCATCCTAATGATCCAAACGCGCCATCGCGGCGCAATATTTCTTTTTAATTCCGCTTTTAAATATCCGCCCGCCTTAAGCAACACACGGGAGGGTCAGGAGGAGTTTAATCCACAGGAGAAACAGGGAACATAACGGAACGCCTGGATAAGTGGAGTAAAGCCAGCGAGGTAGAGCCAATAAAGCACAGTGAGGCAGGACACACAGCCATGGATCACAGGCCTGTTCATTACACACACCACCTCCACGCGCCTCGCTTTACATTCCTCATGCCGCGGTTTTAAGCGGCATAAAAGCCTAACTCTGAGGTAAAGTTTCATAATAAAAAGAATAATAATGGTTCTGAACATGAATTAATGGGTTGGATCTCTGGCTGTGAGCAGAGAGAGAGAGAATCTGCGCTGCAGGAGTGCAGGCAGCTGTGGGAAGACTGGATATCTGGACTAATCTAATGTTGATGGAGAATCAGGGTGCGAATCATGGGGGAGCTCGTGAGCCATAGCTCCCCTAGATCAGACATCAGCTCCCCTGAAAACATGATTTGTGAATTTTTGGGGGGTCTCTAAATTACTGAAAATAAATGCTATTTTTGCCATGCATTTATAATTTTTCTGTAATTTTCTGTATCATCATCGTGTATAATAATAAAATTAGGCTATTTTGATGTATGATTAATGATTTGCGCACTAATTCACTGTAATAGACAATAGTATAAATCTGCACTGCAGATATACCCTATATCGGCACTGCAGATATACCCTACTCGTAATAGATGGCAACATGCTATTCTTGCGTTTACCATTCGGAGCGTGGCGGCGCTGCAGCCTGCAGGCACAAATCAAACTTCATCAAAAAAGCGTAATGTCAGGGGCGGCTAGGTGGTGCAAGGCGCTCACCACCAATGCAGGAGACGCTGGGTTCGAGCCCAGCTCTCCGCATTGCTATCAGCTTGGCTGGTCGTTCATACTAATACAATTGGCAGTATTAGGGGGTGGGAAGGTGATGGGTGGGGATCGGACGTTGTGGACAGCGACTCCTACAGGTCGGTTGATGCGCCTGCGCAGCAGAATCAGGAAGCGACGGGGGCGGCGTGCCCTCCAAACGCAGACCCCCGACGCTGAGAGATTGCGCTGTGCAGGTGAAAAGATGCGACGGCTGCCTCCTCGTGTACCGGAGGGGACACGTGATGCAAGGCTTAGTTTACATTGCAGCCGGCTTGTGGGAGGCATGGCCTAACAACGTTCGAGACAGGGGAGGGTAGAATTGGACGATACGAAATTGGGATGGGAGAAAAATAGAAAATGGGAGAAAAAGTAGATCCAAAAAAAAAAGCGTAATGTCGAAAGTTAAACGAAATATCAAAGAAGTAAGCCTTCTAACCAATTTTGGTTTTACAAAGAATGCAAAGCAGCCTGCTGCGGGGACTACTTCTGTCACATGCAGATTTTGAGAATTGGGCAGATCTTCATCATCAGGTCGGTGGCGATAATGTTGCATTTGCCTACTACTATAATAATGTTAGACTCGATGTGTTTGGTCGTGGACTTGTTGTTTGGTATTGGTTCATCCGTGTGTTTATGTGTAAATAGGACTGTTGTGTGTGAATTTTAGTGTTGGATCAGAGGGGTTAATCTGAGCATGTGTATTTTAATATGTGCGTCTTCATCATGCCTGCAGACTGTGTGGTGTGGACTATGTGTGGTTCTGTAACATTACTCATACCCAGAGTCATATTCTATGACTCTGCTCATACGGTTATAGCCTAATAGGGCCTGTGTCGACCAGGGACGTTTTATGAGTTGTCAGCTCCTGTCTGTCATTCATTTCTATGCTACAGACGCGACCGGCACGCTCCTTTTCCCAGCGCCGTGCCTCGCGTTTTTGGGCGGAGTGCTCCCTACTAAACTAGTTCAACTTTTGGAGAGGAGCGCGCTCATCTAGGTAACTTTTTTCGACCGACCAATCAACATCGAGGAAGTGGCGGAGCCGCGGCAGTCGCGAGACCCAGGAAAGCGCTCTGAGTTTTTTTTGCTCCGATGCATCGTTACACCCTATGTACTAGTACTACTGCTACTACCATAAGTAGGCCTACTAGTGCTACTACTATATGTACTACTATAGTACTAGTGCGACTACTATACTACTAGTGTGACTACTATAGTACTAGTGTGACTACTATAAGTACTAGTCAGTACTAATGTATACTGTTGACTGTATAATGTTTAATTTACTCTTACTCATAGTATATATTATATAGTAAATATCCAGATTCAGATTTTTTAATGGCTATATTTATTGTAACATGTAATATAACCGCATGCAGACCCTCAACCGTTTTAACCGTTTTTTTTTTTATTATATTGTTTACACAGTACATTTTCCTAGTATTCTTATATTCAGATTACATTTTATTGCCTATATTTATATCTTTCTACTATACCTGTACCCCCCCCCCAACTTCCATGCTGCTATGATTCCTGTATTTCCCCATGGGAATCAATAAAGGAATATCTTATCTTATCTTAAGTCAAAAGAGGAGAAAAGGTCTCTGACATGGACACTATTTCAGATTAACAATCAACTCACATCCCTGTGTTTGCTGACGATGTTGTTCTAATAGATTCTGCAATGAAATTAATTGAGGTTCGAGGCTCCCGTGTGTTTGGTTAATTATCACAAAGCCTTTATTTCCGTCGGACAGAGACATTAAAATGATTGCCGGTGACCTATGGGTTACGGCCACAGAACGCCTCATCAGGGCGTATTCCAGCGGATTGTTAAAGTTTTAAACATTCAATTAGTGAACGTGTAACACACGTTTGCATTCTGGGAGAGAAGGCCTCCCGCGCACGGCCCGTCTGAGAACACAGACCCACTCCCGGCAGGAAGGGCTGACGCCATACCAGTCCATGCAAACGCCACACTGCCAGTGTTTATTAAATTGCAAATCAGGACGGAAAATTGGAAAAACCCTTCCTCTTGTCATATCCGTCCCCCCGCCCCCCCCTCCTCTCCCTCTCTATCTCCCTCTATCCCTCCCTCTTCCTGGCCTTCCAGTCTGCGAGGGCACAGAGGAATTATAGCTCAGTGAAGTGCACTGGCAAAGCCCTGGAGATTCATAGACAGTTGGAATGATAAAGTCCGGTCTGTGAGAAGCGCTACCAGTGCAATAACAGCCGGAGAGGGTCACAATAAAGTTTAGTTTAATGACAAGAACAAATAACTTGAACATTTGGCCGGGGCGCTGAACTTTCTGCTTGGGATTGCATCTGATATATCAGTGGGCAACTGCCCGTGACCGTGGGCCGCTTGTGCTCGCCACGCCGGCACACAGTGATACATGCGGGTCTCATGGCAGGTGTCCATTTTATAGAGTTATTCAGTTGGAAACACTGGAGTTGGACGCCGGCTGGCCGAGGTGCAGGAGGTGGAAAGCTCTGGCTACATTATTGTTACTACACAGCTGACATCTGGCCCTCTATCCAGGTCTCTATGCACAGTTGCACACTGCTAGCAATGCCTGTATACACACTGCTAGCAAGGCCTGTATACACACTGCTAGCCAGGCCTGTGTACATACAGTTAGCAAGGTCTGTATACATACTGCTAGCAAGGCCTGTATACACACTGCTAGCAAGGCCTGTGTACATACAGTTAGCACGGTCTGTATACATACTGCTAGCAAGGCCTGTGTACAGTTAGCAAGGTCTGTATACATACTGCTAGCAAGGCCTGTATACACACTGCTAGCAAGGCCTGTGCACATACAGTTAGCACGGTCTGTATACATACTGCTAGCAAGGCCTGTGTACAGTTAGCAAGGTCTGTATACATACTGCTAACAAGGCCTGTATACACACTGCTAGCAAGGCCTGTGTACATACAGTTAGCACGGTATGTATACATACTGCTAGCAAGGCCTGTATACACACTAATAGCAAGGCCTGAATACACACTGCTAGCAGTAGCAAGGCCTGTATACACACTGGTAGCAAGGCCTGTATGCACACTGCAGTGCTAGCAAGGCCTGTATACATAGGCCTACTGCTAGCAAGGTCTGTGTATACACACTGCTACTCAAGGCCTGTATAGTGATAGAAATCGGTGGTTTTTCAATGTATGTGATGTATAGATTGGGGGGAGATGACCGCATCTAAAAAGGGGCCAGGTCAGAGAGGTCAGAAATGTGCTTGCCTTAGCAGACGGTGATAGAAGAAGCGGTTCAGAGGCAGGAGCCAGCAGAATGTTTAGCAGCCAGCAGAATGTTTTGAATTCCCCAGTACATCAACATTGATAACAGAGGCAGAGCGAGGGAGAGGGTTTGACAGTAGAAACTGCGTTTAAAATGTGTGAAAGGTTATTAGCAGTTGTCATGACAGCGCGTCGCATGACAACCAGAAGAGGGGCGGGCCGTCGTTGCTATGACGAAGATCCTATAAAGGTGACAGTGGTTCCGGGTAAGGGCAGACTACAATCTGACTGAGACTAAGAGGGAAGAAACCATCAGAGACTCTCATCCCTCTCACCCTCGCCTGTGGGGGGGGAATGACACATCATCATTAGCTTCGGCTAACGGGAGAAGGGTTCTGGCTAGACAAGGCCTGAGCCACCATTGGACTGAATAACAGCAGAGACGATAGCAATGAAAATACAATCTGATAACATCTGGGCTGAGGCTTCTGTTTATTGAATAAACAACGCTCTTCCAAGAAAGGTATCATGCTGTCAAAGTGTCGGATTCTTACGGAGGTGGAGAATTATTATGGTTGCGGGGTGCACTAACGGGGAATGATCACGGGGATTGTATCAGCCAGTGTATGAGACGTCGGGGGAATCAAATACACAACGCAGAGTCAGTGGACGTAAATGAGAACACAAACCAAACAGACAAAGACGGAATACTGGCCGATTGATCAGAATCTAACAGTTGGTGCGCGTTTGGACCCGGATTTGCACAAGATAAGAACAACGGAAAAAGACTTTTTCAATAATGGGCCCACAGTGAACAACAGTCATCGTGTGTGGGAGAATCATGATTGAGCAAGGCCGGCGAGCCCTGAGAGAGAGCGCTGAGTCGAGCGGTCAGGAGGCGAACCAGCGCTGTAGGAGAAACAGCGCTCAGGAGAAAGATGTGAGTTCACTGTGCACACACGGTTGTTTTGATCTTTTAAGCCAAATAAAAACGAACAATAGTGCATCCGTAAACATATTTAGTTTGACACAGAGAGAACGCCAGCTGTAATAGTGTGTTTTGAATAACAGCAGAGCGGCACGGTTTTTGTGTTGAAACCCGAGGGTCTTATCTTTAGACAAACAAAACAGTGCTTAGAGCACAGAAGCCACTGTGCAGAATGGTATGAGCGAGATGAGAAGAGAGGCAGGCTGCACGGTTTTGGTGTTGGGAGTGTAAATGCGAGATGAGGGGAGGGGGGGGGGGATGCTGGAACCAGATCGAAAAATGTTTATGGCGGGACTGTTGTCATGACAGGAGGAAAGTCGAAAGGAGATTTACCAGTGGGTATTATGTCCGATCAGGCAAGAGTATTATCGACATGAGTCAATTCAGATCGACTATCACCAGGTGGCAGTATCATCTGTGTCTTAACTGGAATGGCTTGGTGTTGATACGCGGCCTCCTCTTTAAAAAAATTTTGGTAGGGGCCCCTCCTCCTGCTTGAAAATAGATTCACATTGATCGCCCCGAAATTCCGTAATACGCCTAAGCGTATTTTACCATCGAAACGTGTATAGACATATAGATAGATAGATAGATAGATAGATAGATAGATAGATAGATAGATAGATAGATAGATAGATAGATAGATAGATAGATAGATAGATAGATAGATAGATAGATAGATAGATAGATAGATAGATAGATAGATAGATAGATAGATAGATAGATAGATAGATAGATAGATAGATAGATAGATAGATAGATAGATAGATAGATAGATAGATAGATAGATAGATAGATAGATAGATAGATAGATAGATAGATAGATAGATAGATAGATAGATAGATAGATAGATAGATAGATAGATAGATAGATAGATAGATAGATAGATAGATAGATAGATAGATAGATAGATAGATAGATAGATAGATAGATAGATAGATAGATAGATAGATAGATAGATAGATAGATAGATAGATAGATAGATAGATAGATAGATAGATAGATAGATAGATAGATAGATAGATAGATAGATAGATAGATAGATAGATAGATAGATAGATAGATAGATAGATAGATAGATAGATAGATAGATAGATAGATAGATAGATAGATAGATAGATAGATAGATAGATAGATAGATAGATAGATAGATAGATAGATAGATAGATAGATAGATAGATAGATAGATAGATAGATAGATAGATAGATAGATAGATAGATAGATAGATAGATAGATAGATAGATAGATAGATAGATAGATAGATAGATAGATAGATAGATAGATAGATAGATAGATAGATAGATAGATAGATAGATAGATAGATAGATAGATAGATAGATAGATAGATAGATAGATAGATAGATAGATAGATAGATAGATAGATAGATAGATAGATAGATAGATAGATAGATAGATAGATAGATAGATAGATAGATAGATAGATAGATAGATAGATAGATAGATAGATAGATAGATAGATAGATAGATAGATAGATAGATAGATAGATAGATAGATAGATAGATAGATAGATAGATAGATAGATAGATAGATAGATAGATAGATAGATAGATAGATAGATAGATAGATAGATAGATAGATAGATAGATAGATAGATAGATAGATAGATAGATAGATAGATAGATAGATAGATAGATAGATAGATAGATAGATAGATAGATAGATAGATAGATAGATAGATAGATAGATAGATAGATAGATAGATAGATAGATAGATAGATAGATAGATAGATAGATAGATAGATAGATAGATAGATAGATAGATAGATAGATAGATAGATAGATAGATAGATAGATAGATAGATAGATAGATAGATAGATAGATAGATAGATAGATAGATAGATAGATAGATAGATAGATAGATAGATAGATAGATAGATAGATAGATAGATAGATAGATAGATAGATAGATAGATAGATAGATAGATAGATAGATAGATAGATAGATAGATAGATAGATAGATAGATAGATAGATAGATAGATAGATAGATAGATAGATAGATAGATAGATAGATAGATAGATAGATAGATAGATAGATAGATAGATAGATAGATAGATAGATAGATAGATAGATAGATAGATAGATAGATAGATAGATAGATAGATAGATAGATAGATAGATAGATAGATAGATAGATAGATAGATAGATAGATAGATAGATAGATAGATAGATAGATAGATAGATAGATAGATAGATAGATAGATAGATAGATAGATAGATAGATAGATAGATAGATAGATAGATAGATAGATAGATAGATAGATAGATAGATAGATAGATAGATAGATAGATAGATAGATAGATAGATAGATAGATAGATAGATAGATAGATAGATAGATAGATAGATAGATAGATAGATAGATAGATAGATAGATAGATAGATAGATAGATAGATAGATAGATAGATAGATAGATAGATAGATAGATAGATAGATAGATAGATAGATAGATAGATAGATAGATAGATAGATAGATAGATAGATAGATAGATAGATAGATAGATAGATAGATAGATAGATAGATAGATAGATAGATAGATAGATAGATAGATAGATAGATAGATAGATAGATAGATAGATAGATAGATAGATAGATAGATAGATAGATAGATAGATAGATAGATAGATAGATAGATAGATAGATAGATAGATAGATAGATAGATAGATAGATAGATAGATAGATAGATAGATAGATAGATAGATAGATAGATAGATAGATAGATAGATAGATAGATAGATAGATAGATAGATAGATAGATAGATAGATAGATAGATAGATAGATAGATAGATAGATAGATAGATAGATAGATAGATAGATAGATAGATAGATAGATAGATAGATAGATAGATAGATAGATAGATAGATAGATAGATAGATAGATAGATAGATAGATAGATAGATAGATAGATAGATAGATAGATAGATAGATAGATAGATAGATAGATAGATAGATAGATAGATAGATAGATAGATAGATAGATAGATAGATAGATAGATAGATAGATAGATAGATAGATAGATAGATAGATAGATAGATAGATAGATAGATAGATAGATAGATAGATAGATAGATAGATAGATAGATAGATAGATAGATAGATAGATAGATAGATAGATAGATAGATAGATAGATAGATAGATAGATAGATAGATAGATAGATAGATAGATAGATAGATAGATAGATAGATAGATAGATAGATAGATAGATAGATAGATAGATAGATAGATAGATAGATAGATAGATAGATAGATAGATAGATAGATAGATAGATAGATAGATAGATAGATAGATAGATAGATAGATAGATAGATAGATAGATAGATAGATAGATAGATAGATAGATAGATAGATAGATAGATAGATAGATAGATAGATAGATAGATAGATAGATAGATAGATAGATAGATAGATAGATAGATAGATAGATAGATAGATAGATAGATAGATAGATAGATAGATAGATAGATAGATAGATAGATAGATAGATAGATAGATAGATAGATAGATAGATAGATAGATAGATAGATAGATAGATAGATAGATAGATAGATAGATAGATAGATAGATAGATAGATAGATAGATAGATAGATAGATAGATAGATAGATAGATAGATAGATAGATAGATAGATAGATAGATACTTTATTAATCCCCTTGGGGAAATTCAGGGTATCTCGCAGCTCACACAGTATACAGACATTGACCGTTCTCATTCAGTTATTACACGTTATGTCTGCATCATGAATAAAAAATAAGCACATGATAAAATTCAATTAAATCATATCCATCAATATTAATAGGAGCGTGATTAGATAAAAGCAGGTGTATAAAACAGTGTATAAAAACAGGTGTAAAAACAGGTGTGTGGGTCAGAGGTCAGGTCCCCCGCACTATATTACGCTGTTGTACAGTCTGATGGCAGTGGGGACTAAGGACCTCCTATGCCGCTCAGTCCGTGAGTGCAGGGAGATGAGCCGTCCGCTGCGACTGCTGCTCTGCCCCACCAGGGTGTGGTGGAGAGGGTGGTTGGTATTGCCCATGATGGCCAGCAGCTTACTCTGCGTGCGGCTCTCCACCACGGTCCCCAGTGGGTCCAGTCTCCTCCCCACCACTGAGCCAGCCTTCTTGACCAGCTTATCCAGCCGCCTGGCATCCCTGGCCGTGGTATTACCACCCCAACAGACAGCGGCGTAGAGGAGCACACTTGACACCACTGCCTGATAGAACATGAACAACATTTCCCCACACACATTAAAAGACCTGAGCCTCCTAAGGATGAACAGCCGGCTCTGTCCTTTCTTGTAGAGCGCTTCCGCGTTTGCAGCCCAGGCCAGCTTATCGTCTAGGTCAGGGGTGGGCAACTTTGTATATGGTGAGGGCCACAAAATGTCCACAATCAATCTGGGGGGCCGCATTGTTTATCGGCAGTCCCGCCAGTAGTACCCCATCACTCAAATAGCCCTAATAGTCACAAGGTATATAAACAATTATAATTTGTTGTAACTTTGTTTTTATTCCATTTCAAATGCATTTAGTAATGCAATTTCAACTTTATGAATTTATAAACAGCTGAATTAAAAAGTATTGCTGTGTAACCCCAAATATATACAAAAATGATCAATTATAATTAAGGCTTCTAATAAAATAAATCTATGAACTTAAAGCCCACTGCTCAACAAACACAAAGCAGCATTCCTGCTGCATTTCACTACAACAGTAAATCAAAAGTGCAATAATAAATGATTTTGTTAAATGTATAAACTTTTATCCTGCTACTAAACAAAACATTATAACACTGAAATGCATGTTATGGATATGAAGCACTCAGGAATGTTTTGTTTAGTAGCAGGATAAAAGTGTATACATTTAACAAAATCATTTATTATTGCACTTTTGATTTACTGTTGTAGTGAAATGCAGCAGGAATGCTGCTTTGTGTTTGTGTTATTAGTGTTATCTGAACACTACAAAAGTAAACAAGTAAAGTGCAAGTAAAGTAAAGTGCAATACTACATGCCTCCCATTGACCCTTTATCAAACTGGCATGACATTCACCCTCGCCCCACAGTGGGTCAATAATGGTTATAATAATAATAATAATAATAATAATAATAATAATAATAATAATAATAATAATAATAATAATAATAATAATAATAATAATAATAATAATAATAATAATAATAATAATAATAATAATAATAATAATAATAATAATAATAATAATAATAATAATAATAATAATAATAATAATAATAATAATAATAATAATAATAATAATAATAATAATAATAATAATAATAATAATAATAATAATAATAATAATAATAATAATAATAATAATAATAATAATAATAATAATAATAATAATAATAATAATAATAATAATAATAATAATAATAATAATAATAATAATAATAATAATAATAATAATAATAATAATAATAATAATAATAATAATAATAATAATAATAATAATAATAATAATAATAATAATAATAATAATAATAATAATAATAATAATAATAATAATAATAATAATAATAATAATAATAATAATAATAATAATAATAATAATAATAATAATAATAATAATAATAATAATAATAATAATAATAATAATAATAATAATAATAATAATAATAATAATAATAATAATAATAATAATAATAATAATAATAATAATAATAATAATAATAATAATAATAATAATAATAATAATAATAATAATAATAATGGTCCCCTCTCTACACCTCTCCATCATCTCCCCCCTCTCTACACCTCTTCATCATCTCTTCCCCCCTCTCTACACCTCTTCATCATCTCCTCCCCCCCCCCCCTCTACACCTCTTCATCATCTCCCCCCCCCCCTGTCTTTAATGAGACACTTGTGGTCTCTCTTGTTGGCGCACAATAGCAGGAATGTCAACTTCAATGTTTGTGCATGCAATCTGCATCAGATGAAATAATGTTTCATCCGACAGCCTGTTTCTCTCCTTTGACTTGATGTGCTTCATGTTTGAGAAATTGCTCTCACATATGTATGTGCTCCCAAACATACTGGCCATAGAGAGGGCAAAGTCCCTGAGGAGTGGGAAGCGGGGCTCAGGTAGCAGTTTCCAAAAACGAAATTCCCCTCTCATTTCTCTTTGCTTGAAAAAAAGGATCTGACTGTAGCTCGCACAGTTCAAGCTGCAACGGTGGGGGCTGCTCTGACACCGTAGCGGTGAGGGGGCCGGAAAAACAGCGCTATCCGTGACTGCATGCCGTTGAAATCTTCAAACCGATCATTGAATTGCATTTGCAGTGTTTCAATGTCACTCCTGTACTTTCCGACGGCTCAGCCATCGGATTTCTGTGTGTAGCTGCAAGTCGCCATAATCAGTGTCCATCTCTTCCAAAAAGGAGACAAACTTTCTATGGTTTAGTGACCTGTTGCCTCCACGAATTAGATTGGTAACCTTGGTAACCAAATCCATAACATGGCTGTAGTAGTCAAGCTTCTTGGCACAGAGAGCCTCCTATATCAGATACAAAAAAAGAAAAACTATTTAACGACTCTCGCATATAATTTTACTACACTCGACTCGCATTGGTCATTATTAGTGACCCACAATAGATGGAAATTATGTTAGCGAACTTACCTGATGTATAATGCAGTGCAGCATTGGACACTCAACGCCACTCTGCCTTAGAAGCCCGGCGAATCCTGTGCGTTTTCCTTTCATTGCCGGTGCTCCATCGGTAACAACAGCCGACAGTTTATCAAAACCCCCATATTGCTGCACGGCACTTTGAACAGCGTTTCATATGTCCACACTAGGGCTGACCCCTATTAGTCAAATAGTCGACTAATCGATCGAAAGGAGCCATAGTCGACTGCCAACTCTTCTTAGTCGAATACAATACAAAAAAATAAAAAATAAAAAAAATAAAAAAATAAAAAAATAAAAAAATATTATAATTTTTTTTTTTTTTTTTTTATATATTGGCCTGGGGCCGCATGGAACGTCGGTGAGGGCCGCATGCGGCCCGCGGGCCGCCAGTTGCCCCTCCCTGGTCTAGGTGCACGCCTAAATATTTGTATGTCTGCACCGTCGCAATGTTGTTTCCCTGTATGCTGACTGGTTGCAGAGGTGGTTTCGACCTGCGGAAATCCAGTACCATCTCCTTGGTCTTTTTTGCGTTCAGGAGAAGGCCGTTCCGTTCGCTCCAGTCGCTGAAGGCTCCCACCTGGTCCCTGTACTCTCCCTCCTGTCCCTTCCTTACACACGCCACAATCGCTGTGTCGTCCGAGTATTTTTGGACGTGGCAAGACTCAGAGTTGTAGTTGAAGTCTGCCGTGTAGAGGGTGAACAGGAACGGAGCGAGAACAGTCCCCTGTGGAGCCCCAGTGCTGCTGACCACTGTCTCCGAGACACAGTTGCCCATTCTGACAAACTGTGGTCGGTCTGTCAGGTAATCTGTGATCCAGGAAGTGAAGGAGGGATCCACCCCCATCTTCCTGAGCTTGTCTTTAAGTATGGGAGGTTGAATAGTATTAAAAACGCTCGAGAAAATCGAAAAACATAATCCTCACATAACTCCCCGGCTCATCCAGGTAGGAGTAGGCCTGGTGAAGCATGTAGAGGACCGCGTCGTCCACCCCGATGCTCTCCCGATACCCAAACTGCAGGGGGTCAAGGGCGTGTTCAGTCTGTGGCCTCAGATGGTGTAGAAGCAGCCTCTCCAGTGTCTTCATGATGTGTGACGTGAGGGCCACCGGTCTGTAGTCGTTGAGCTCGGCCGGGCGCCCAGCTTTGGGTACCGGCACAAGACATGATGTTTTCCACAGGACCGGCACCCTCATGTCCCGCAGGCTCATATTGAAGAGCTTCTGGAGCGGCTCAGCCAGTTGGTCTGCACAGAGCTTCAGCAGCCTCGAACACACGCCATCCGGGCCAGCCGCCTTTCCTGGACGCAGTTTCCTATGTTCTGCCCTCACCTCATCTACATATACACTGGTAATCGCGATGGCGATGCAATCACTTGGAATTATTCTTCTTGGAATACCTTCTGGCTAAGCCTTAGGTATATTCTATGTATATTTGACTGAATCTGAAACATGTTTTTCTAACGATCACAGTTATGTGTTTCACCGGACAAAAAACATGCTCGGCAAACACGATCACAGTTTTGAGTTAAAACTACCTTTGATTTGGGAGTATTTGGGGTTTCAGGGGATCAACCAGAACGGTTTGGGCTTATTGCATATAACACGTTTTATCTCGCGATCTACGGAAAAAGACTGGATTATCTTGGAAATGTGCAATGTTTAGCGTGTAATAAACTACAAACTACAGCGTATAGAAACAAACAATTTTCCCATGTTTCACTACAAGTAGCCTAATGTCTGTCAATATTAGCCACACCATGTCTCCACAGCTATAATAAAGAACACACACACAGCTTCGCAAACATAGTGAAACGACCACGGAAACGACTATCGAGCTGGCAATCTAGCGGTAAAGATAAGCGATACACGCGGCACTGAAAGAGTTAAAGTTAGACTAGTCAACAAAACATTATAATCCTTCTGTAAAATGTCATGTTATCTTCTCATCCCACATGCAGTTTAATGGACAGAATTACTGGTAAACAGGAAAAGAAAAACACTGTTCATAAAAAAATAGAAAAGGAACCAGAGGCTCGTCAAAAGGACGACAACACGTGAAAGGTCTACATTAAATATGACAACATTATCCACATGTCCACACGTTTTCAATATTTGTATTTTGAACGGGGAAATCCTGTAGCTGAAGGGGGAGGAGCTAAAGACAGAAACCGTTTGTCAATCATTTTTCTGTATTTGGATTTAGGAGGGAAACAATTTAAATCCACTTCCTGAATTGACAAAGGTGTGTTGTTTTGTTTTATTCTATCTATGTATTTGTCCTCATAATATTGTCTTGTCCTTTCGTCCCACTGCATATTTTGGATTCATGGATATTAATTTATTACACGTTCAAGTCGCTGTGGACGAACGTCCGCTAAAAGGGCTGAAATATCAAACGCAAAGTGTCTCCGAGGAGCGTGGGCCGCGGCAGCTTGGCCTGTGTCCTGGAGGCTGAGCCAGCCCGCTTGCTAATCGCCGCTCAAACGACGCAGAGCGAAAGAGGAATTACGGGGGGCCAGCTGTTGGTCAATTTGCCCTCATCTGTGTGTCCACAATGCTAGCTTGACCGGCCACGTACAAAAGCATTATGGATGTGAGGTTTCACCTTGAATGAGCTAATGAGCGACGTGGGGAGGCCTCATCTTCTGGGCTTTTCTTCTGGTCTACATCTGAGTGTAGAGCCAAGACTGGGGATGTGAAAGTAACCTGTTCAACGTTGGAGTTCTCTAAACCCTGTACTGTTACATACCACACGGCAAGAACTGAGGATATAAACCATGGATTTTAACCTTGAATTATTTAATGATTATACACTCTACTTTGCCAATAGCAAATTGTGTATTTAATAGCCTTAACCACTTTTACTTTTAACTATGCTGTTCTATTCAAATACTGTTATAATTATGCTCTCTCTATTCTGTTTTTACTTGGCATTACATCTTGCCCAGGGACTGGAGTTGGAAACTAGCTACCCAGATAACGCTGGCATATTTACAGTGGTGGTACTTTGTCTCATTACTGTTAAATATTCTAATAAACGTAATAAAATGTTTTTAAAAGATATGCGATGCAAGAAGATGTGTTAAAAATGATTACCTGGCAATACCTCATCTTCAAGTTTCCACTTTGTCACATACTTAGGCTGCAGTGTTATAGATGTGTTTGAAAATTACACAAGCTGTGTTGTTATTAACACATGGTGTGTTGTTATTAACACAAGCTGTGTTGTTATTAACATGGTGTGTTGTTATTAACAGGGTGGGTTTTTATTAACAGGGATGAGAAGGTCTCAAAGACCCTGTGCTGTAGTCTCTCATCTCATACTTTCAGGGATGAGAAGGTCTCAAAGACCCTGATGTAGTCTCTCATCTCATACTTTCAGGGATGAGAAGGTCTCAAAGACCCTGATGTAGTCTCTCATCTCATACTTTCAGGGATGAGAAGGTCGCAAACACCCTGATGTAGTCTCTCATCTTGTACTTTCAGGGATGAGAAGGTATTATAAATAATAATAATAATAATAATATTAGAACAGTAACCGCTCAATAATATTTTTTTTATCAAATAGGATTCAAATAATTAAATTAAAATATTAATCTTGACTTATGATGAATTACCGTAATTTTTCTAAATCTTTACACCATATTGTCGACTACAGTTTCTGTGAGGTCCTATAGGGCAGCTACAGATTGAAATGAGGTGTGTGTTCTGCGTCCCAGACGGCTCTGTCGCGGCTCCCTACATACATCCCATCATCATTATTAACATGACACATGGTGTGTTCATGAGAAAAATCTATGGAACATAACAATATTCAATTTGCAGCGACAGAATCTCCTGACAGGCTACTTAGCGCGCGGTGAGTGATGAGCGCTCCCTCGCCCGGAGGTGCTGCCGCCGGCGTCACGAGGCCTGCTGGACAGCTGCCGGTCCGGGGGGGGGGGGGGGCAGGCGTGAGCGTGCAGGGGCGGGGGGGGAGCAGGGCCCGGCGGCCATATTGTAAGAACCAGCCGGAGAAGAGGCCTCTGGGAGGTAGAGATGGATGATGGGGGGGGACGGCAGACAAGACGAGGAGGAGAACACCGGCCGGGTTTCTTCTCACGAGTCGCAATCGCCGCCGCCGTCGTCTACCGAGAAATTCACTTCTGAGCGGCTTCCGCTGCCTTTAGAATCCAAATGAATCCGAGAGCTTGAGTGTTTCTGAACCATCCTGTGTGGAGAGAATATTCATGACGTTTCACATCCTCCCCGTGAACAGATACATAACGTGACAGAGTGGCAGCAGCCCGGAGGAGGCGGCGTCGCCTGTCGCCACCGTTCTCAAGAGAGCATCGCCTCGCCGAAAACTTCCAATCACCCCCCCCCCTCCCTTCGAACCCCCCCCCCGAACCCTCCTGTCGCTTATTCGTTGCCACGTTCCCAGTTCGCGCGGGGGCTCCTCCGAGGGCCCATTGAGAGCAGCTATTGTCGAAGCGGGTCCCTGTATGCAGATCTGTCTGAAGGGCCATTATCCAGAGAGAATGGCGGAGACAAAGGGGAGACAGGCGGGTGACAAACGATGGACCCTCCATAATAGGCAGCGAGACACACTTACCATGCTAACAGGACGGCCCGCAGAAGGGGCCCCGCCCTCGCCCGGCCCAAACAAACAATGCGCTCCTAATTTATCATCGTTGATCCGTGTGACCGTTAACGCCCCGCGATGATGGCCATCGCACCCTCCCGGACATCGTCATGACAACGCGGCATTCGGCGGGGGGGACCACCGCTATAGCGCCGTCGTGGGTCATTATTATTACCACAGGAAAAATACGCACCGCGAGTCTCTCTGGTGGAGTGGAAAGTAACTCGCGGATAAACACATTTATATTGGGGGGGGGGGGGGGGGGGGTGGCACACCAGAGAGGACTGGGTGTTGGATAACCTTGTAGGGGAAATGTTGTGCTAATTCTGTACAGGTTGGGCTAATGTTGAGCCCCCAGGGCTCTGCTCTGCTCCTGATTGGTGATTAGAGATGTAATTAAGAGCAGCTTTGACACAGGCACTGTCCCCCCCCACCCGCCCTCCTCCACCCCTCGCCCCCCCGCCCATCCCCTGAAACCCCTCCAGGCCACTTCTCGCCCTGTTTATGGCTCTTCCTCCCATTAGACACAACAAAAGGAGCCCTGAAGTCTCAACGGGGCCCAGGCACACCTCTCTCTCTCTCTATTTCTCTCTCTCTCCTCTCTCTCTCTCTCTCTCTCTCTCTCCTCTCTCTCTCCCATCTCTCTCACCCCTCTCTTCCCTCTCTCTCCCCTCTCTCTCCCATCTCTCTCTCCCCTCTCTCTCACTCCCCTCTCTCCTCTCTCTCTCTCCCCTCTCTCTCCCCCCTCTCTCTCTCTCCCCTCTCTCCTGTGACAATAAAGAGAAACTTGAGTTTAAACAAAAAAAGTTACACCATATTTGCACAGACTAACTATGATGAAAGGCAATGAAGACAAGGGGCTCCTCATGTAGGTATCAATATAAATATTACTGGAAGGTCAATTAATATGTAAATTAACTCCACCATTTAATTAGCTATTTAACTATTTTCCGAGGCATGGACATATTAAATCATGCTTAAAGACCCCTCTAACTAGCCTCTTGACAATACTGCCAGGGAGTCGCAGCCTCATAAACTACCGGCTTGACCTATAAAGAGCCCCGAGTCTGCTAATTCCATCTCAGCCTAATTTTATGACTTGCATAAAATAACCATAGTGTAGCTTTGTAGCTGTAAAGAGGCTATGGGTAATAAAACGGGGTGGCTGTGGAAATGTGCTCCTCGCCGGGTGTCTTCATTTATTATTCTATTATTCTTTGCAGGGTAGCAGGCTCTGCTGCAAGACAAATGACCTTATTATATTAAATAATTTGTGAGGATATTAACCGTTAATCACATATAAACAGCATTTAAAAGGTATTGATTTTCCGGCAGGCTTTCTCAACAGCTTGTTAAATTTATGTTCAATAACATAATAATAGATGATCAGTGAGTGATGATGATGATGATGATGATGTTGACCGCTGCTGGAGAGCAGGGGACAAAGGCAAGTCCCCCCCCCCCCCCTCTCGATGACCTCACGCCAGGTGTTTGACCTTGGCTCGCTGTCGACGTCGGTTTGAGCGTGTCTGACGTCTGTCAATATACATGTAGACTCTGCTCACAGTAAGTGTCCTCTATGTCAATATACATGTAGACTCTGCTCACAGTAAGAGTCCTCTATGTTAAAATACATGTAGACTGCTCACAGTAAGTGTCCTCTATGTTAAAATACATGTAGACTCTGCTCACAGTAAGTGTCCTCCACTGACTATGTTAAAATACATGTAGAATCTAGGTGTGGCTGGGTAGCGCAGTGGACTAGGCACTCGCCCACCCCGCAGAGACTCTGGGATCGAATCCAGCTGTCAGCGGTACCTACTAACACAATTGGCAGTGTTAGCGGGTGGGAAGCTGGTGGGGTATGTGTCCTGGTCGTTGTAAACTGCGACTCCTACTGGTCAGTCGGGCACCTGTTCAGCAGGGAGGGGATCTGGGAGAAATAGCATGAAAATAACATTCCCCCAGTAAAACTCCTCGCTGTCAGGTGAAAAGAAGCAGCTGGCGACTCCACATGTATCGGAGGAGGCATGTGGTACTGTAGTTCTACACCCTCCCCAGGCCAACAGTGGGGCAATGCGCACAACGACCAGGAAGGGAATTGGCATATTGAGATGAGTGAAAAATACAGAAAGCCCAAAAATAAATAGAATAAAAAAATACATGTAGACTCTCATAACTACTTACATTTACCTCAAACTATAATCTACCCCAGTGGTTCTCAAACTACGGGTCGCAACCCAAAGTGGGGTCGCAGGTAGATGACAGTGCATTGGCAAAAAAATTAAAATCAGATGGAGTTTTCCACCTGGCAGCTGTGTGTATTTGCCATGTATCACCCCTTCATCAACAGAGGCCGACACACAGTATTCCAATACACATCTCACTACATCCTGCACATTTATAATCGCAGGAGGGGGGTCTGGTCTTTTGTGTGTAACCTGGACTCGCAATGGATAGGTTTGTTGTCAGAAGCGGTGTCGGTTGGCCGCTATGAAATGCGCTCTGTGCATAGGCAGCTGCTATACCACACTGAAGTGAGGTGGCTATCTCGAGGCAGAGTATTAAATCGCCTTTTTAACTCAGATAAGAAGCTCGGGTTTTCCTTGCAAACAAAAACAACCCATTGGCAGAGAAATGTGCTGATAATGAGCTGGATTAAGAAACTCCATTAGTGGCACTCCAGGATAATCAGCGGAGATTTGGGGGTATTTACTCTGCTTTTTGTAGCAACAGAATGTTGCAAAAAAAATGTTTAAGCCCATCATCTGTAGCCACTAGAATGGCTCATGGAACAATTTGGGAGAGAGAGCGCGGACAATTTGGACAACTGGATCAAAGATCTGTTCATTACGCATGATGCAACAGGCCACTGTCTGAGCAGGAGGCGCTCAATAAGATTTGTTTATTAAGGACAATGCAAATTAATGAACATCATTTACATGTGTATGCATAACAATGATCAGTCAAGTTCACTGGACAGGCCCTCGCAAAGTTCTGGATATCAGTCCAGAACGAGTACCCAGTGTTGTGTGATGCTGCGCTGAGAAAGCTTGTCCTCTTCACATCAACATGCCTCTGTGAGGCCGGACTTTAAGTAGAAGCGGATCTCCGCCAAAGAGCACATGAATGCATTTTCTTTGCATGTTCAGGTTAATATGCCTTGTTTTATAAATGTGTATACAGAAACAATTCCGTTGCTTTTGTTGATAATATGCATTAATTTCATTGATAACATAGTGCTGTAATTTCATTTTCTAATAAATATGCATGATCCACGTTTTTTTTTTTATTATTATTATTTCCACGTTGAAATGACGCAATACATTAAGTGTGGGGTCGCCAAAATAAATCCTAAATAAAATGGGGTTGTGGTATAAAAAAAAAAACCTGGTCTACCCATATACCTCTGTATGATAGCCATGTACAATAATAATACTGTATATACCGTATATATGTATATTTACCATATCTGTGTTGGTCTTTTCATAGGTCATGTTGATAAGAAAACTAAAATAAACGTATACCGGCCTTATCTTATCCTGCATGATCAAGTCTCCAATCACCATCCCACCTAAGCACCTCATCACAGCGCCTATGACCCCTGGACCCGCTAATATTAGTCCCACTGTCCAGCCATTGCCCTAACCCTCCCAGGCTTCCGAGCCACACATTCATGCCCCGGCAAAGTATTTTGGAAACCCCAATACATGTAGACAATTTCTAACACAGTGCCAATTAGCCAATTGACGCTCAACCTAGTTGTTTCGCTTGTGACAAAGCGAGAATCGCTTACCTGCGGTGAATTCTTTAAAGGAAAGAAAAAAGGTCACTTTAAAGGAAAAAAACATAACTGGATGTTTTTGTATAGTATAGTTAGGATAGCATAGTGACATAGAGTATAACTGTATATTGTATAGTAGTGTACATAGGACTCATTACCTTTTGTATTTTATCTTAGTACTTTTATCATGTCTATTTTATTTCTATTATATTTTATTCTATTAGTATTCGTTTTTTTTTGCACAATTGAAGCGGGCATGGCCACCTTCATTTCACTATATGTCTTGTGTATGTATGTGATGAATAAACCTCTTGAATCTTGAATCTGCTGGAGGGTCCCCCGCTGAGTCTTTTCAACGCGCTTTATGAGAAAGGATCTGCTATCGCCCAGTCATCCGACAGTTTTGCTTCTGAACTCAAAGGAGTGTACGACCACCCCAGGCCGGCCTGTGACTGCTCGATCTCCACCGAGACAGACTTCCCAGTAGAGTCCGACTGGAATGACGCCGCTCTCTCATTTCCGCATTCCAACTCGGGTTGAACCAGGAGATTGGTCAAGAGATGCCGTTATACAGAAAGGATTCCACGCTGGACGAAACCATCAGAATTGCCATTCAAGTATCAGACCGTAAATCCGTCGGAGGAGGGACGCGCCGAGACCCACGCTCGCTCATCAGGAAATTGTTCGGTTTTTGGTCATCTTGTGTACTCTTACCCCCCTAGTGCTGGGATATCTGTGGCTTAAAAAACATAATCCACAAGTCGACTGGGCCTCGGGCAAGGTTATGTCCTGGAGCAGCTACTGTCACGCCAACTGTTTGCGCTCCGCCCGACCCTCTGTTCCTAATACTCCGTCATTGCCAATTGAAGTCGCCGATTTGTCTGCCGTTCCCAGGCCGTATCATGACATTGCCGCTGTATTCTCTAAACAAAGGGCTATGTCTCTGCCGCTCCATCGTCCGTATTTATTTGTTTATTTATGGATCCCCATTGGTCTACACCCATGGGTGAAAGACTATTCTTCCTGGGGTCCTAACACACAACCTACAACATTACAGTGCATTACATTACAGTAACAAAAAAACAATAAAAACATAAGAAACACCTTAGCCTAAGCACATTCTCAACATCTTCAAAATCTCACAAAAAAACACACAATGGCTCCAACTACAAATACAATGCTAACTAAACTAACTAAGTAAACTAACAATACTAAATAAATAAATCAGTAACTCAACTGTATTTCACCATTCATAACAGCATCCTTGATGAACAGTTGTTGCTGATCATCATTATCTTCACAGGTATACAATTCCAGTATGCAGCCGCTGCAGTATGATTGCACCATTGACCTTCTGCCGGGGGCTCCCCTGCCTAGTGGCCGCTTGTATAACGCCTCTCGCCCAGAACGGGAAGCGATGGAAAAGTATATACAGGAATCTCTGGTGGGAGGCTTGATTCGTCCCTCTTCGTCTCCCATGGGGGCGGGGTTATTTTTTAACGATGGAACTCTAAGACCGTGTATTGATTACCGTGGTCTCAATAACATTACTATAAAGAATAAATACCCGCTGCCTCTCATCAGCTCTGCCTTCGGTCCCCTGCACGGTGCCACTGTCTTCTCCAAATTGGACTTGCACAGTGCATACCACCTCGTTCGCATTCGGAAGGATGACGAGTGGAAGACGGCCTTTAATACACCTATCGCTATCGGTCACTTTGAATATCTTGTGATGCCGTTCGGCCTTACCAACGCTCCAGTGTATATATCTGGACGATATTTAGATTTTTGTCCAAAGACCTGGAGTCTCACCAGCGTCATGTCCTTCAATGGCTGTTGGAGAACAAGCTGTTTGTTAACACTAGCACAGCCATGGAGAAAATGCCACTAATTCCCGCCAGGAACGGGTCAGATGACCCGACAGCTTATATGAGAAATATGAGAAAAATAAACAGTGTAAACTATATAATTACCTCTGAATATAAAAATATGAGGTTTACCACAATGAAATGTAGGTTTGAGTGACATAAAAAAAATTATAATAATAAAACATTTAATTAAAAAGGGATAATAATTTTTATTTATTTTTTTGGATGGAAGATCCACACATTGACAGGCAAAGAGCCACATGTGGCTCGCGAGCCACGGGTTGGCCACCCCTGCACTAGACGCTCACAAAGTGCTGTGACTTTCATCTGTTCCAATGGCCCATATGTGGAATAACGTTCGAATTACATTTTCCTGAAGTCATTTAGAAATTTCAGAAACCGTGCCAGATAAAACAGGTACTTTTAGGAAAAGTCATTGAGTGACGAGGATACATTTATTGAAAATGCCTAGGGGTCATTTAACCCCTGTCGACTGTGCTAGAGTTCCATGTCCCCTCTGTGTCCTTTCCGGGTTACATCATCTCCAAGGGATGAGTGCTGATGGATCCCGCTAAGGCAGTGGCGTCCTTTCAGTGAAAGGCAAGGTATGGCGAAGAGAGGGGGGGGGGGGGGGGGGGGGGGTGAAGGGGTGGTGGGGTGGCGAGGGGTGGCGAGTGCCATACCTTGCCATACCAAATGGACGCCCCTGAGGTCTCTGCGGTCACTCACAAACCAATTACATAATCCAACATATGTGTAAAGAAACAACATATTCCAGTTAACGGTATATTTTTTTAATTATTCGTTACGGCGAAATCAATACTTCCATTTGTATAAATTGCGTTAAGCGGAGTTTAGTACTCCTGCCTGGCTGAGGGGCTTGTCGCGGCTCATGTGCATGCGCTCGCTCGGCCAATCAGAGCAACGCGGAAACACAACTGCGTTGCGGAAAGCATACACGCATCCTGGTGGAGTGCCGCAAGTTGGCTCCGAAATTCATCTGCCCATTCCGGATCATCAACCGCTCCTCTGTGCGGCTCTGGCTGCCACGTTCCCTACGAGTCCATCCTACCTTCCACGTCTCCCGGATCAAGCCTGTGTCCTCCTGTCCCCACCCTACCCCCGCTCACCACCCCCCCGGATTATCAATAACCACCCCGCCTGGACGTACGCCGTCGGGGCAGAGGTTTCCAGTACCTTGTGGACTGGGAGGGCTACGGTCCCGAGGAGCGCAGCTGGATTCCACGACGTCTGACCCGTCCATTGTGAGCAGCTTCCATGAGCGACATCCCGGTCTCCCCGGAGGTGCGCCGGGTGGCGCCTGTTGAGGGGGGGGGGGGGGGGGGGGGTACTGTCATGGTTCCTGCCTGGCGGTGCTCTCTCCCTCTCTCTCTCTCTCTCTTTCCCCCACTCCCACTCTCTCATTATGTTCAGGTGTGGTGCTGTCAGCGTGTCAGCTGATCTGACGTCTGTGGGCCAATTACGTCAGTGATATAACCTCGCCCCGTCAGGAGGCTGCCAGATCGTAACCTCTTATTACCAGTTAGTCGTGTTACTTTGCTCTCGTGTTCTATATTCTGATGCCTCTTATTCTATGCCTGGACCTCATGTTCTCTGACCTTGCCTAACTCTGTACTCTCGTCCTCTCTCCACAGCCTGCTTGGCGAAGTATCTGGAAACACTGGCTTGCAAACAAGGACCTGCTCTGAACCCTAGCCTGCCCGACTATTCTCTGTGCTCAAACCCTCGGAATGGAGGAGGACCAGTAGCCGTCTCGACCCCTGCCTGGCTGACTACCTTACACCTGCTCTGACCCCGCCTGTCTGACTCACTCGCTCCCGCACTCGCCCCGGACTGTATGAGTGCCTCTCCGTTATCGACCTTCCTGCCCCTGCCTGGACAATTGACCTCTTCCTTTTCTTCATTAAATATACCCATATTGGGTTTTTCCAAGATTTGTTCTTCCTGTCCTGCATATTGGGTCAGTACTAAACCGTGACACTGTACAACAACACAATTCAAACGCACACACTGTGTATACTTAAGTGTACTTGTTTATATGTTAACCGTAGATCCCCGCTGACTCCGTGGACATGTCCGTATGTATATATAAGGAGTTTAACTTTAACGCCAGACTTGAACTCACGGCGGTGCAAATACGCAGTGAGCACTTCCATGACGTGACCTGGAGTGTGATTTTCGTCCACGTTCCTCCCGATCACGCGACACTTCATCTTCCGCATCACTTCCTGTTGACAGCTGCATCACTTCCTGTTGACAGCCACATTCTGATCACACTATTACTTTTTGATGCAGCTTTTTCATTCTGTTGAAGAATCCTGTGTGTGTGTGCGTGCGTGCGTGCGTGCGGCGTGCGTGCGTGCGTGCATGCTTGTGTGTGTGTGTGTGTATTTCATAGGCTCCACACCCCCTGCGGACATCATTTAGGTTGGAGAAGTCCTCCAGGATGCGGGGAAGCTTCCCTGCATGCCACCATAATAAATTAGCAGCAGAGAGCAGCAAGAGGCGAGAGGCAGGAGGCAGGAGGCATGCAGATCTGTCTTGGTGTCCTCCAGGGACCAAGCAGCTCACACAGGGAGAAGATGAAGCCATACAGCCTGCAAACACTGTCTCTCTGTCTCTGTCTCCTGTCTCTGTCTCTGTCTCTGTCTCTCTCTCTCTCTCTCTCTCTCTCTCTCTCTCTCTCTCTCTCTCTCTCTCTCTCTCTCTCTCTATCTCTCTCTCTATCTCCCTATTGCCCCCCTCTCTGTGGACATGAACTCTAATACCAGATAACTCCAATACCAGATAACTCTAATACCAGATAACTCTAATACCAGATAACTCTAATACCAGATAACTCTAATACCAGATAACTCTAATACCAGATAACTCTAATACCAGAAAGCTCCAATACCAGATAACTCCAATACCAGATATAAGAGACACTATGTAGCTCCTCCCACCAGAGACAGATATAAGAGACATGATGTAGCTCCTCCCACAAGAGACAGATATAAGAGACACGATGTAGCTCCTCCCACCAGAGACAGATATAAGAGACACTATGTAGCTCCTCCCACCAGAGACAGATATAAGAGCGGACTTGTCAGCTGAGCTGACACTGGTCCGTTTGATTCATTATGACAGGCCAATCTTTTATTAGCCATGGCCTCGTGTTCAAATCAAAAAGGGAGAGGGGGGGTGAGAAAAGGTGAATGTCCCCCACATGAATACAGCAGATTTATTATGCAGCCCCCGTATAGAGGCAGGTAATTATTAGCCCGCTGTTTTTGACAGATTTGGTTAGCAGGCAGGCTATTTGATATGCTGGTTAATGGTGAGTGTTGGGTTGACAGGGGATGAACTCACAGAGAGCTCTACGGATGATTATTTTCATCCTTGTGTATAAGAGTAGACTATGGAGTACACAATGAAACCTCAATGAAACCACCGCATGAGCGTCTCAGCGGTACGGCAGGAAGTGGGTTGACAGCGACAGGAAGTGGGTTGGTAGCGACAGAAAGTGGGTTGGTAGCGAGTGTTGAATGTCCCGTGACTAAGACGGGGAGGACGTGACCCTCTTTGCGCCGCCCCTGTGCCTCAAATAGATCCGCTATCAACTCTATCTTTAATCTTTCAAAATGTTCAGTTGCTATCGCTATTAGCTCTATCTTTAATCTTTCAAAATGTACAGTTGCTATTGCATGCACTCATCTGTGTTTCACCACACACATGAGTGCATGCTTACCAACTGTCCGTCTGCAACACTACTATCACCAACATCTAAGAAGGGAGATCCCCCCTTGAATGGCCCTTCTAAGGTTTCTCTCCTCCACACTGCCTGTGGAGCTTTTTTCCCTATTGTTAGGTTTTAGTGAGTTTTTCCTTACCTTCGCGTGGGGTATGTCTGGGAGTGCTTGCATTCTTTCATTTATTTGCATTCATCTAAAAATGTTTGGACCTTATGGTGTTCTTGTTCTGTTCTTGACTTATTGTTATGTTTTCTTCTTGACTTGTTTAAAGAAGACCTGTACGGCCCATGGGGACATTAACGTGTGTTGTCGTCGGGCCCTATAAATAAATTTGATTTGATTTGATTTGACAGGAAATGGGTTGGTAGCGACAGAAAGTGGGGTAGCTACAGGAAGTGGATTGGTAGCGACTAGATGTCCTTTTGAAGACAGGTCCGTCAGTGATGTCATAAAGCATTCTAAATTCAGCGATGTCATAAAGCATTCTAAATTCAGTGATCTCATAAAGCATTCTAAATTCATTCTGAATTCAGTGATGTCATAAAGCATTCTAAATTCAGTGATTTCATAAAGCATTCTAAATTCTGCTCATCCTAAATTTATGATTGTTCAATGACGTTCAACAATAATTTAAAGTTATTTAAAGGAATTTTCATTCATTCAATCTTTATGAGAGAAAGCTCTCATTTACAAAGACGTTGAGAAAAACAACACATAATAAATACAAAGAAATATATATTAGATGGCACCGTTCCAAGGGACTTTAAGGTTAGATGGCACTGTTCCAAGGGACTTTTGACAACGAAAACACCTCTTTAGCGTTGCCGCTGGGCCAGCTAAAACGTGCAAACAAAATCATTCGAAAAAGGCAATGTCGCTGTTTTCCTGTCGTGTAACCCTTACCCCCTCCAACCGACCACTGGCGCAAGATACAAACTATGGTATCTAAATTTATATAATAATAATAATAATAATAATAATAATAATAATAATAATAATAATAATAATAATAATAATAATAATAATAATAATAATAATAATAATAATAATAATAATAATAATAATAATAATAATAATAATAATAATAATAATAATAATAATAATAATAATAATAATAATAATAATAATAATAATAATAATAATAATAATAATAATAATAATAATAATAATAATAATAATAATAATAATAATAATAATAATAATAATAATAATAATAATAATAATAATAATAATAATAATAATAATAATAATAATAATAATAATAATAATAATAATAATAATAATAATAATAATAATAATAATAATAATAATAATAATAATAATAATAATAATAATAATAATAATAATAATAATAATAATAATAATAATAATAATAATAATAATAATAATAATAATAATAATAATAATAATAATAATAATGCAGGACCTGTCGCAGAGGTCTTTAATTGGCATACAATTATCCTCAATGTTAGCGGTTAGCACACACGGTTAGCACACACACACACCGGAACACACACGCATGCACTGTTTTTGTAGGATCGCTGATGCGATTCTCCTCTGCCCAGGAGATACCCCACCTGGGTAACTGGCTTCGCGGAAACCTGGTCCCCAAGAGGGAATCGAACCCTGGACCTTCTTGCTGTGAGGCGACAGTGTTAAAGCCTAAAGTTCATTTGGAACAACAAGCGGCCGCGAATCAAAAGAACCACCACTCAACGTAGGAAACAGGACGGGGGTTTAGCAATTCCTGATTTTAAATTATATTTCTGGTCCTTCTCATTGAGACCCCTGATAAACTGGTTTGAGTGGGGGAAGAATCATCTTTTGTAATGTCTGTGGCAACTTATTTTATATTCTGTTTTTATTATTATTATTATTATTATTATTATTATTATTATTATTATTATTATTATTATTATTATTATTATTATTATTATTATTATTATTATTATTATTATTATTATTATTATTATTATTATTATTATTATTATTATTATTATTATCATTATTATTATTATTATTATTATTATTATTATTATTATTTATATTTATTGTTATTATTACTACTGTTATTGTCATGTGAAGTCATGACTATTATTGTTGTTTATTATTATTATTACTGTATTGTGTTGTGTCTTGTTATATGAAAAAAAAGAAAAGCAATAGAAAGATTTGATAAAAGAAAATGTAAGATTTAAACATATATACTAATGAATTGAGTTTTAAAGGTGCATTGCAAAACATTCCATGAATTCAGTTTAGTTCATCTTTTTACTGAGAACCATTTTCTGAATTGGCAGACTGTTTATATCATTACCTTTGCAGCCAAATGGTAAGACTATAATAAAGCAAGTAGGCCTATGCTATAATTATTTATACACATTTGATATACGTGTTTTAAATATCATATTGATATTTTTTATTCTATATAGCCTGTAATGATGAAAGTGTAATACTATGCTAATAAAGTTTTATCACATTATGAGTTACAGGTATCAAACATAATTTGCCATTTAGGACATTATTCGGTACAAGCAGCTTACCGTTTCAGGAGGAATCCAGCGTAGCATGTTAACGTTGCCATTTTAGGATATCATTTGGAATAGCATTTCACCTGCTAAGCACATGATTCAGCGTTGGCATTAGCATTTTACTGCCGTCTGACGGGATGGGATCAAAAGGCAGGTTATTAGGAGGTTTCAGAATAGTAAATGAATAGAGCGCTGGACGCCAGAGTAATTCAATTACTGTGTGACGGAGCAGGGCTGGTTTTATAGCCTGCTCTGAGCGCTGAGGAGAGCCACCGCTAAATGAACATGACAGAATGGTCGTCCCCCCCGCCACATCGTACAAGATGGCCGTTATATAGGAAGGACTCTGGAATGATGGGAACCAATTCTGGGGTTCCCTGGGGGTTTAGAAGTCCTGCTTGATCCCTGTTTTGTTTTTCCCCCCGCCGGACTGTCCGGGCTTTAGGTCGCAGGTCACGTGTGTTCAGAGTTCTGAGCTTTAGGTCGCAGGTCACGTGTGTTCAGAGTTCTGAGCTTTAGGTCGCAGGTCACGTGTGTTCAGAGTTCTGAGCTTTAGGACGCAGGTCACATGTGTTCAGAGTTCCAGGCTTTAGGTCGCAGGTCACGTGTGTTCAGAGTTCTGAGCTTTAGGTCGCAGGTCACATGTGTTCAGAGTTCTGAGCTTTAGGTCGCAGGTCACGTGTGTTCAGAGTTCTGAGCTTTAGGTCGCAGGTCACGTGTGTTCAGAGTTCTGAGCTTTAGGTTGCAGGTCACGTCACGTGTGTTCAGAGTTCTGAGCTTTAGGTCGCAGGTCACGTGTGTTCAGAGTTCTGAGCTTTAGGTCCCAGGTCACGTGTGTTCAGAGTTCCGGGCTTTAGGTCGCAGGTCACGTGTGTTCAGAGTTCTGAGCTTTAGGTCGCAGGTCACGTGTGTTCAGAGTTCTGAGCTTTAGGTCCCAGGTCACGTGTGTTCAGAGTTCCGGGCTTTAGGTCGCAGGTCACGTGTGTTCAGAGTTCCGGGCTTTAAGTCGCAGGTCACGTGTGTTCAGAGTTCCGGGCTTTAGGTCGCAGGTCACGTGTGTTCAGAGTTCCGGGCTTTAGGTCGCAGGTCACGTGTGTTGAGAGTTCCGGGCTTTAGGTTGCAGGTCACGCGTGTTCAGAGTTCCGGGCTTTAGGTTGCAGGTCACGTGTGTTCAGAGTTCTGAGCTTTAGGTTGCAGGTCACGTGTGTTCAGAGTTCTGAGCTTTAGGTCCCAGGTCACGTGTGTTCAGAGTTCTGAGCTTTAAGTCGCAGGTCACGCGTGTTCAGAGTTCCGGGCTTTAGGTTGCAGGTCACGTGTGTTCAGAGTTCTGAGCTTTAGGTTGCAGGTCACGTGTGTTCAGAGTTCCGGGCTTTAGGTTGCAAGTCACGTGTGTTCAGAGTTCCGGGCTTTAGGTTGCAGGTCACATGTGTTCAGAGTTTTGAGCTTTAGGTCGCAGGTCACGTGTGTTCAGAGTTCCAGGCTTTAGGTCGCAGGTCACATGTGTTCAGAGTTCTGAGCTTTAGGTTGCAGGTCACATGTGTTCAGAGTTCCGGGCTTTAGGTTGCAAGTCACATGTGTTCAGAGTTTTGAGCTTTAGGTTGCAGGTCACATGTGTTCAGAGTTCCGGGCTTTAGGTTGCAAGTCACATGTGTTCAGAGTTCCGGGCTTTAGGTTGCAGGTCATGTGAATCTAGTGTTGCATTCGGCCCACATGGCCTTATCGTGGGGCAGGGGGGATGAAGGCTGAACACAGAGCGAGCCTCAGACCCACTCCTATCAGCCTCAGACCCACTCCTATCAGCCTCAGACCCACTCCTATCAGCCTCAGACCCACTCCTATCAGCCTCAGACCCACTCATATCAGCCTCAGACCCACTCATATCAGCCTCAGACCCACTCCTATCAGCCTCAGACCCACTCCTATCAGCCTCAGACCCACTCCTATAGAGCTATAAATAATCCACCTTGTTCATTTTCATGTAACGTCACTAGCTAGGTAGTTCACAGTAGCTGCCGTTAGCAATGAAAAGCTTCTTTGCCGACTGAAATCCGACGCCAGCCAATCAACTTTAAAATACGAAATGACATACACTTGGGGCTTGGGGCTCCTAGCCCCACTTGCCATCAAATGTATGTGGATGACACGACAATATATGTCTCTGCAGAGAAAGATACGTTTCTCCAAGAAGAGTTAATGCTGGTTTCTAATTGGGTTACTGAAAACAAGTTAAAGTTAAATGTTTAAAAAACAAATCATGCTGGCCTCTTGAAATAAATTAAGAACGGATCAGGAACTAAATATTGTGTTGAATGGTGCTGCTATTGAGCAGGTTAGAGAGGCCAAGTTGTTGGGTGTGATTATTGATGAAAAGCTTGCTTGGTCAAGGCACATCAATAACATAGTGGCTAAAATTAGTAGGAGTATTTCAATGATCAGAAGGTGTGCTAATCTATTGAGTGAGAAGACAGTTAAACTAATGTTACAAGCTTTAGTCCTATCCCACTTGGACTACTGCTCAACAATTTGGTCGAGCGCTTCCAATCGGGATCTGGAGAAACTTCAGCTCACTCAGAACAGATACCAAGAACAAATGCACTTAAGAGAACCTTAATGTATATGTAGCAGGGTGGATTATCCCTGCTTAATGGGAGTGGTTGTACACGGCCACCTGGTAGCGGGATGCAGTATAGCTTAGTCTAACTGGACCCCCGTCTTTGGCCAGGAACGTCAAACTGGAGGTCGAGCAGCAGGAGCGGATGGGGCCTAGGATTCACTGACCTAGGGGTGGCACTCTGGTCCTTCTGGCCCTCCAGGGCGATCAGCAGTAGCTCCCCACACACCACCACTTCCCCCAGTACTTCCTTTAGCCCGCCCACACCTGGTGGCAGTAAGATGGATAATGGTTTTCGCTCCCCAAAGCAGTACCCTCCCTTAATGACCTGTAGAGACCTTTAACAATGAAATAGGGGTGTAGGTGGGGAAAGGGTTAAATAATAATAGCATTACCCGGACCAAAAAGGGTTAAGACACGGACTCAGTAATCGACACACACACAGTGCTCCCATCCAGTATTTGTTTAGTGTCTCAATCGGATTCAAGTTACAAATAAATACAGTCTGATTCAATGCTATTACGCCTTAGGCACCAAGTGCTCTCGCTCCGTAAGACAGACTAAAGTGCTGCCCACGTCTGGGCTAGGCACAGTACCAATACCTTCCCCTAAGGGTTTACATATACTGTTGCACTACTTCAACTATGGGGAGGGAAGGGTTCACTGAATGGGAATTGTATAAAGGAACACACGTTATAACACTCAAAAGAAATAAACAGTGGGCCCAAATTACCAAATAAAAGTCCTAGCTAAAGCCGGCTTAAATGGTTGGGGTACCCCTATACGCTGCTGCCAGCGTTCATTCAAAGCAACGTTTATCTTCGCCCTTAGGGCCTGCGCCACACAGTGAATTGTATATGATACCGTTTCAGCACTCAAAGCGCCGCTGTACTTAACCGAGATGGCGGGCCCACTCTCACCACCACTCGTCCGGGTGGTAAGATGGCCGTCAGGCGATCCCGCGATAACAGCCAGCGGGCTGGGGTAAGCTGCTGGGGCAGTGGCGTGGGCTGGAGGAGCGTGTAGTGTTGTGGCGACCTCTGGTGGGCTGAGGAGGCGTCCATGTCGAAGAGGCTTCCTCTCAGGTGCGCTGCTCCCATCAACAGCGTCTTCTTCGTCTCCTTTCCTCTCTGCTCCGCCTGCCACCACCGCCCCCTGCCGGCGACTGCAATCCCGTCCCGTTATAGGACACTCCAGGAAAGAAAAGGATGATGCACGTTAATAATCCATATCCCGGCCGGAGGGATGAAAGAGAACCTTGCGTTATTTGTCCGGGCGGAATATCAAAGAGAACCACTGGTTACGACGTCCTTGTGAACACCGGGGATGCAAAAGGTTAGTTAGCACTTCTGAATAATAACAGACATATTCAGGATGCTACATATAGAGCTGCTACATACTGGAATTGTATTGTCATGGTTAGACAAGGTGGTATTGGTGGTGGGATCCATATGCAGACAGGTACAGGTGAGGAAGCAGGCAGAACAAGGCGGGTAGTGATAAAGGATCTTTACTTAAGCACTTAAACACAAACTAACACTACAAAAGAATACCTCTCAGCAAAATCTGGAAGAGGGAAAAACCAGAGTGGGGAATACACTAACAAACCAAATATAAACTTGAACTAAACTACAAACAAATACTTAACATGTCATGACAGCATGGCAGGCGGGGTGAACAACGAATCCAAAAGGCAACAGGAACATAGACAGGAACAGAGTACAGGATATCAGGAACATAGAACAGGTACCGAAGACAATGAATGCGCATGGAAGACAGGGCAGACTGGACTTAAATACACAAGGTAATTGACACATGAGGACTGATTGACAATGAGACACACTTGGGAGGGGGAACAGACTGACAGACTAAAGTGACACAAATACAAGACAGGACAACAAGACCAGACAAGGAAATACAAAAGAACACAGGCAGGCAGGAAGACTTGACAAGATGACAATACATAAATGTATCAGGAGTCCAGGATGTAATGAGGGGAATTGTCCAGCAGGAGGAAGAGGGAACTGTCCATGAGTGGATGGAGGAGGACGAGGAGGAGGAAAGAATGGAGGAAGATGAGAGGGGAATTGTCCATAAGAAGGAGGTGGGAAGTGAGCAGGGTCAGGTGGGATGTGACCCCCCCCCTCGAGGGTCGGATTCCAGGCGGCCCAGGGGGGGGGGGGGGGGGGGGGGGGGGGGGTCCCGGAAAAAACTGGGGAGCGAGTAACAGGAGCTGGTGACTCCCCGGGGACAGGTGCAGGACCAGGAGTCAGGGTCTCCCCGGGAGCCGGAACAGGAACAGGGGGCTCCCGGGAGACAGGGGCAGGACCAGGAGTCAGGGTCTCCCCGGGAGCAGGGGACTCCCCGGGGACAGGAGCAGGACCAGAAGTCTGGGACTCCCCGGGAGCAGGGGACTCCCCAGGGACAGGAGCAGGACCAGGAGTCGGGGTCTCCCCGGGAGCCAGAGCAGGAACAGGAGCAGGAGCAGCCAGGGCTATACTAGCAGGGGATACGCTAGCAGTTGAGTTCTTGCTAGCTGCAGGGGCTATGCTAACCACAGAGGCCATGCTAGCCGAAGGAGCGGTCCCAGCATTAAAGGCTATGTTAGCAGTAGGGGCTGCACTAGCAGTGGGGGTCTTGCTAGCTGCAGAAGCTAAGCTAGCAGTAGAGTTCTTGCTAGCTGCAGGGGCTACGCTAACCACAGAGGCCATGCTAGCCAAAGGAGCGGTCCCCAGCATTAAAGGCTATGTTAGCAGTAGGGGCTGCACTAGCAGTGGGGGTTCTGCTAGCTGTATATGCTAGCTGCAGGAGCTGTACTAGCTGTAGAGACTGGAGCAGGAGGAATATGGTCCATTAAGTCTTCAAACCTGAGGGACAAAACCATCATCTGTTGGACCAGGTCAGGACGCCAATCCGCGATGGAGTGGATCGGTTCCAGGACGGACATCCTCTCAGCAAGGGTGTAGGCTGAAAAATCATACTAAAAAAATGTCCCAATTGTGGAAAATGCCTCATTCAACCTGTCCGCTGGGTCCAAACAGGGCGCGTCCATTCTGTCATGGTTAGACAAGGTGATGTTGGTGGTGGGATCCATATGCAGACAGGTACAGGTGAGGAAGCAGGCAGAACAAGGCGGGTATAAAGGATCTTTACTTAAGCACTTAAACACAAACTAACACTACAAAAGAATACCTCTCAGCAAACGCTGGAAGAGGGAAAAACCAGAGTGGGGAATACACTAACAAACCAAATATAAACTTGAACTAAACTACAAAGAAATACTTAACATGGCATGACAGCATGACAGGCGGGGTGAGCAACGAATCCAAAAGGCAACAGGAACATAGACAGGAACAGAGTACAGGATATCAGGAACATAGAACAGGTACCGAAGACAATGAATGGATGGAGGAGGATGAGGAAGAAAGAATGGAGGAAGATGAGAGGGGAATTGTCCATGAGAAGGGGGAGGGAAGTGAGCAGAGTCAGGTGGGATGTGACATGTATACCTTTGAAGATACTGTAATGATGATCAGCAACACATTTACTTTTAAGAAAAAGTGGAAGGATGCTGTTATGAATGGTGAAATACAGTTTAGTTACTGATTTATTTAGTTAGTATTGTTAGTTTAGTTAGTTAGTTTAGTTAGTATTGTATTTGTGGTTGGTGCCGTTGTGTATTTTTTTTGTGTGAGATTTTGAAGATGTGAGAATGTGCTTAGGCTAAGGTGTTTCTTATGTTTTTATTGTTTTTTTTGTTACTGCAATGTAATGTACTGTAATGTTGTAGGTTGTGTGTTAGGACCCCAGGAAGCATAGTATTTCACCCATGGGTGTAGACTAATGGGGATCCATAAATAAACAAATAAACCCTGAACATGCGCACTTGGATTTTCCCACGTACCGTACACACTGCATTGATAGAGAGGGGCTAGCCCCATTCATGCTATTTGAGACCTAACGATTGGGAGAATGATGCAATCAGAGAGAAACAAGGCAGAGAGATGACATGAACTAAAATACTAATAAAATGTATATGCAATTTAGTAAGATGCTATATCCATACATAATACATTTGAGCAAATAATAGACAAATCTTTAAGAATGAATAACATTTGTCTGCAGTTCTTTTTGGTGACACTAGGTGGGGCTCTGCCCCGATGACCAGTCACCACTGATGATATCACCCAGTGGTAACATGTACATAGGCAACTCCCTTGTGCAACCCCATAGTTGTTGTCATATATCTCAGACATGTGGCCTCCTAGTTTAACATAGAACTTTCTGAGACACATTATCCTGTAATCAGACACACATTATCCTGTAATCTGACACACATTATCCTGTAATCTGATGCACATTATCCTATAATCAGACACATATTATCCTGTAATCTGACACACATTATCCTGTAATCAGACACACATTATCCTGTAATCAGACACACATTATCCTGTAATCTGACACATATTATCCTGTAATCTGACACATATTATCCTGTAATCTGACACATATTATCCTGTAATCTGACACATATTATCCTGTAATCTGACACACATTATCCTGTAATCTGACACATATTATCCTGTAATCTGACACATATTATCCTGTAATCAGACACACATTATCCTGTAATCAGACACACATTATCCTGTAATCTGACACATATTATCCTGTAATCTGACACACATTATCCTGTAATCAGACACACATTATCCTGTAATCTGACACACATTATCCTGTAATCAGACACACATTATCCTGTAATCTGACACACATTATCCTGTAATCTGACACCCATTATCCTGTAATCTGATGCACATTATCCTGTAATCTGACACATATTATCCTGTAATCTGACACATATTATCCTGTAATCTGACACACATTATCCTGTAATCTGACACATATTATCCTGTAATCAGACACACATTATCCTGTAATCTGACACACATTATCCTGTAATCAGACACACATTATCCTGTAATCTGACACATATTATCCTGTAATCAGACACATATTATCTTTTAATCTGACCCACATTATCCTGTAATCTGACACACATTATCCTGTAATCTGACACAAATTATCCTGTAATCTGACACACATTATCCTGTAATCTGACACATATTATCCTGTAATATGACACATATTATCCTCTAATCTGACACATATTATCTTTTAATCTGACCCACATTATCCTGTAATCAGACACACATTATCCTGTAATCTGACACCCATTATCCTGTAATCTGACACATATTATCCTGTAATCAGACACATATTATCCTGTAATCTGACACACATTATCCTGTAATCAGACACACATTATCCTTTAATCTGACACATATTATCCTGTAATCTGACACACATTATCCTGTAATCTGACACACATTATCCTGTAATCTGACACATATTATCCTCTAATCTGACACATATTATCCTGTAATCTGACACACATTATCCTGTAATCAGACACATATTATCCTCTAATCTGACACATATTATCCTGTAATCTGACACATATTATCCTCTAATCTGACACATATTATCCTGTAATCTGACACATATTATCCTGTAATCTGACACACATTATCCTGTAATCAGACACATATTATCCTCTAATCTGACACATATTATCCTCTAATCTGACACATATTATCCTGTAATCTGACACACATTATCCTGTAATCAGACACATATTATCCTCTAATCTGACACAAATTATCCTGTAATCTGACACATATTATCCTGTAATATGACACACATTATCCTGTAATCTGACACATATTATCCTCTAATCTGACACAAATTATCCTGTAATCTGACAAACATAATCCTGTAATCAGACACATATTATCTTTTAATCTGACCCACATTATCCTGTAATCTGACACACATTATCCTGTAATCTGACACATATTATCCTGTAATCTGACACACATTATCCTCTAATCTGACACATATTATCTTTTAATCTGACACATATTATCCTGTAATCTGACACACATTATCCTGTAATCTGACACACATTATCCTGTAATCTGACACATATTATCCTGTAATCAGACACACATTATCCTGTAATCTGACACACATTATCCTGTAATCAGACACACATTATCCTGTAATCTGACACATATTATCCTGTAATCTGACACATATTATCCTGTAATCTGACACACATTATCCTGTAATCTGACACATATTATCCTGTAATCTGACACATATTATCCTGTAATCTGACACACATTATCCTGTAATCTGACACATATTATCCTGTAATCTGACACACATTATCCTGTAATCTGACACATATTATCCTGTAATCTGACACATATTATCCTGTAATCTGACACACATTATCCTGTATTCTGACACACATTATCCTGTATTCTGACACACATTATCCCCTAATCTCACACACAGTATTTCAAGATATTCACACTTGTTTCTTGGAGATTTCTTGAAACAAAATCATTTGTATTTTCTAATGCTATTAGCAGATTTATTTTTGTGCAGATTAGATTAGATACAGCACAAGTACAGTACAACCAAAAGAAGTGTGGCATCCAACCAGAGTGCAAATGTAACAGTAAAGTGCAATAGTAATATAAAATATATAAATGAGTACTACTGAGTAATAGTACTAATCAGATGTATGTACAGAGTTGTAGTATCAATATGTACAATGATACAGGGATAGAATAGAATAGAATAGTGGGAGTTATGTCACCGGGGGTTGGGGATGGGGGGTGCGAGGGGGGTGCGGGGCGGCAAGTTGGTCGTTGAGCAGCCTGACAGCCCGTGGATAGAGGCTGTTGGTCAGTCTGCTAGTACCGGACTGGATGGATCTGTACCTTCGACCAGAGGGCAGCAGTTGGAAAAGATGGTGTGCTGGGTGGAACTGGTCCTGTAAGATGTTATTCACACGACGTAGGCAGCGGGAGGTGAAGACTGTGGAGATATCTGGGAGGCTAGCTCCAGTGATCCTCCTCGCAGCCTTGACCACTCTGTGGAGGGCCTCCTTCTCCAAAGACACTATGGTAGTAAATCATGGCCAGCAGCATAACTAGTGTCACGGTTCCTACCTGGCTGGCTACTCCCTCGCTCTCTCTCTCTCTCTCTCTCTCTCTCTCTCTCTCTCTCTCTCTCTCTCTCTCTCTCTCTCTCTCTCTCTCTCTCTCTCTCTCTCTCTCTCTCTCTCTCTCTCTCTCTCTCTCTCTTGTTGAATCAGGTGTAGCGCAGGTGTGCCGCTGTCAGTGGAGCAGCTGATTGACGTTTGTGGGCCAATTACGTCAGTGATACAGGCTGGATTACTGCAATGCGTTGTATGTTGGTATTGACCAGTCGCTGCTCCCTCGCCTGCAACTGGTCCAAAATGCTGCTGCCCGTCTCTGGTACCAGGAAACGTGACCACATCACACCAGTCCTGGCTTCACTCCACTGGCTCCCCGTCCGTTTCCGTATCGATTTTAAACTATTACTGACAGTTTTTAAAGCACTACACGGCTGGCTCCACTGTATTTAGCTGAGCTCCTGCATCACCACACCCCATCCAGAGCCCTAAGGTCTGCTGACCAGCTGCTGCTGGAGGTGCCCAAGACCAGGCTCAAAACTAGGGGAGATAGAGCCTTTGCTGCTGCTGCCCCCCGGCTCTGGAACAGCCTCCCCCACATAAGATCTGCCCAGAGCCTTGAGGCTTTTAAATCACTGCTCAAAACGCACCTGTTTTCCGTGGCCTTTGACCAGAGTTAGCCTGCCACTTGTATATGACGTCCGCTGTTACTCTGGACTTTTTATCAAATTTTTCTTGTCTCTTTTATATTGCACCTTGCTCTTGCTTTCTTAAATGTATAATACCTTTTTCTGTCATTTTTGTGTATTTTTACTTGTCTGCATTGTATGTGTTTTTATCATGTGAAGCACTTTGGTTTGACCTTTAGTAATTTTGTAAATGTGCTATATAAATAAAGCTGACTTGACTTGACTTGATATAAACCCGCCCCAGATGTTATGAGGCTGCCGGATCGTAACTTCGTATTTCCCAGTTAGTCGTGTTATTCTGCTCTCTCTCTCGTATTGTTCTCTAGTCCATTGTTCTTCGACCGTGTCTAACCCTTGTTCTCATCCTTCCCTGCAGTCCTACCTGGCTCTTCACCCTGTTCTCTGGCTCTCGACAAGAAGTGCTCTGACCCCTGCCTGCCTGACAACTCCCTTTGCCTCGTAGCAGCTGAAAAGACTGCAGCTAGAGTGGCCACTCACTTGGGGTCCCTTAAAGACAACATACGTCCCCACCTGAGAAACCTGGGTGTTGTCTTCGACCAGGCCATGAACCTAGACAAACATGTCAAAACACTCACACGCACCTGCTTTTTTCACCTCAGAAACATTGCAAAACTACGCACCATCATATCTCACTCTGAACTAGAACTGTCCATTTTTTATTTCCTCTAGGCTTGACTACTGCAACTCACTTTTAACCTGTCTCACCAAATCATCCACAGACAAACTACAAATGGTCCAAAATGCTGCAGCCAGGCTACTCACAAGGTAAAAAAATTCTATTGCTAAATTGCCATTATTATGGCCCATTCAATGTCCTATATCCATTGTTCAGGGTGTAGCAACGATATACTTTTTCATTCACATATTCATACTAAAATATGGTCTAAAGTATAAGTATGTTTTTATCGTTTTCTGCAGCTTTCTCCAGAACTTGATTTATAGCTCCAAATGCATTATATTGATGATCAAATACAGTTTGGTAGCGATCGTTGCCAGATGAAAAATTTCAACTGGACGTGGTTCTAGAAGTTACTACGTATCATCTGATATTGACCGGATGGGCGAGGGGGCGTTTATAATTCCGTGGGCAACGTTATACCATTCGTCTAGTGTGGGTCATGTGGTCATCAGAGCAGTTTATATGGAATACGTTAGAAAATAACGCTGGATCTTACCGTATCTTCCTCGCGCCGTTGGGGGATGAGCGTGGAGTAGACAGTTTTCGATTATGGGATGTTGATCCTGATGAACCATTTCCAGGTTGTATCAAATCAAATCAAATCAAATCAAATTTATTTATAGGGCCCGACAACACACGTTAATGTCCCCATGGGCCGTACAGATCTTCTTTAAACAAGTCAAGAAGAAAACATAACAATAAGTCAAGAACAGAACAAGAACACCATAAGGTCCAAACATTTTTAGATGAATACAAATAAATGAAAGAATGCAAGCACTCCCAGACATACCCCACGCGAAGGTAAGGAAAAACTCACTAAAACCTAACAATAAGGAAAAAAAGCTCCACAGGCAGTGTGGAGGAGAGAAACCTTAGAAGGGCCATTCAAGGGGGGATCTCCCTTCTTAGATATTGGTGATAGTAGTGTTGCAGACGGACAGTTGGTAAGCATGCACTCATGTGTGTAGTGGAACACAGATGAGTGCATGCAATAGCAACTGTACATTTTGAAGAGTTAGAGAGTTCCCATGTTTGTGGTGCTGCAAAGGAGCAGACATGTAGTACCCTGTAGTGCCATGTAGTACCCCGTAGTGCCATGTAGTACCCTATAGTACCCTGTAGTGCCATGTAGTACCCTGTAGTACCCTGTAGTACCCTGTAGTGTCATGTAGTACCCTGTAGTGCCCTGTGGTACCCTGTAGTGCCATGTAGTGCCACGTAGAGCCACATAGAGCCATGTAGTACCCTGTAGTGCCATGTAGTACCATGTAGTACCATGTAGTACCCTGTACCCTAACTAAACTACCCTGTAGTAAACTACCCAGTGGTACCATGTAGTACCCTGTACCATAACTAAACTACACAGATTAATCTAAAGGTCAGTCCCCGACCAGGTGAGATCAGGGTAGGTTGAAGGAGAGAGAGAAAAGATGAGTCTTAAGCAGGGATTTAAAAGCTTCGACAGAGCAGGCGCCCCTGATGACGGCAGGTCATTTGTTCCACAGGTAGGGAGCGCGGTAGACAAAGGCTCTGTGGCCGGCGGATTTCTTTTTAACCCTAGGGGTCGATAGAAGCCCCGCATTTTGTGAGCGCAGAGCACGAGCAGGCGAGTATCGGGAGATGAGATCGGATAGATAGAGCGGTGCAAGCCCATTTAAAATTTTGTAGGTGAGGAGTAGCACTTTAAAGTCAGAACGGGCTTGGATAGGAAGCCAGTGTAGGGCGGACAAAACTGGTGTGATGTGATCAAATTTTCTAGTTCTAGTTAGTATCCGTGCAGCCGCATTTTGCACGAGTTGAAGATTTTTGATGCTTGAATTAGGTAGGCCTGAAGAAAGTGCATTACAGTAGTCCAGACGTGATGAGACAAAAGCATGAATCAGGGTTTCAGCATCAGCCAGAGTTAAAATGGGGCGTATTTTTGCGATATTACGAAGATGGAAGAATGCAATTTTGGTGACATTTTTTATATGTGCATTAAATGAGAGGGAGGAATCAAAAATGACTCTGAGGTTTTTTATGGTGGAGCTCTGGGATACATGACAGGTATCAAAGTTGAGGGAGATGTCCTGAAACAGGCCTCTGTGGTTTGGGGGGCCAACAATTAACATCTCAGTTTTACCTGCATTAAGGAGTAGAAAGTTTTGCGACATCCATTTTTTGACGGCAAGCAAGCAGGCCTCAAGGTTTTGTAGTTGGGAGGAATCATTTGGCTTAATAGGTATATATAATTGGGTGTCATCAGCGTAAAAATGAAAGTTTATGCCAAATTTGCGTATGATATCGCCGAGGGGTAGCATGTAAATCGAAAATAGCAAAGGGCCCAGGACAGAGCCTTGTGGGACACCACATTGCACTGGGAGGGTCTCAGATGTTAAATCATTATAGACCACGCAGTGTGTTCTATCAGTTAAATAGGATTTAAACCAAGCTAGTGCGAGACCCCGAATGCCAACATGATTCTCAAGCCGACCTAGAAGAATCGAGTGATCGATAGTGTCAAAGGCTGCACTGAGATCAAGCAATAAGAGCACAGAAGTGAGGTTTGAGTCAAGAGAGAGCAGTAAGTCATTTGTGACTTTGGTAACCGCCGTTTCGGTGGAGTGTAAGGCTCTAAAGCCAGATTGAAAGGATTCATTAAGATTATTGTTTGATAAATGGTCAGTAAGTTGCGTTGCGACGATCCGTTCTAACACTTTGGATAGGAATGGAAGATTGGAGATAGGTCTGTAATTTTTCAAGATTAGAGGGTCGAGGTTCGGTTTTTTAAGTAGTGGTTTAATGACGGCTGATTTAAAGGCCAGGGGCACCATGCCAGTAGACAAGGAGGTGTTGAAGATATTGAGTAGGGCAGGGCCTAGAGTTGGGAAGAGTTTTTTGATGAGAGTTGCTGGGAGAGGGTCAAACAGACAGGTTGAAGGTTTAGCCGCGCCAACCAGTTTAGAGAGGGCACTAAGTGAGACGTTTTCAAGGCAGCATAGCGTATGACTGGAATCAAAGTCAGGGGGAATGCCCGTCAAAGGTTGGGAGGGACTCTGATTGTTGAGTAAAGCAACAATTTCTTCTCTAATGAGGTAAATTTTCTTGGTAAAAAATGTCATGAATTCGTTAGCCGAGAACGCATGGTTTAGGGCACTTGGTTGTTTCTGCGTACGTTTTGCAACTGTGTCAAACAGAAACTTTGAGTTGTTTTTGTTTTCATTTATGAGCCTGGAAAAATAAGAGGTTTTGGCAAGTGAGAGTGCCTTTTTGTAGTTACGTAAACTATCATTCCAGGCGAGGCGGAATACTTCGAGTTTGGTCGAACGCCATTTATGTTCAAGTTTGCGACAAGCCTTTTTAAAGGAGCGCGTTTCCTCCGTAAACCAGGGAGTTAGTTTTTGCGGAGCACGTTTAATTTTAGGTTTAAGGGGAGCGACAATGTCGAGCGTGCTACGAAGGGCGGCATTAAGTTTGTCTGTAAAGAGATCAAGGGGGCCAGAGTAAGAGAGGAAGGGAGAGAGGGTGTCTGGTAGGCAGTTAACTAGAATTGGGACAGTTGAGGCATTAATACGACAGCTCATGTAGGATTCTACACTGTCTGGGCGAGAAACCGTCAGATCGATTTGAAATTTGATGAGGTAGTGGTCTGAGAGAGCAGGAACATAGGGGGAGACGGTCAAATTTGACACAGTGAGACCGCGGGCTAGGACTAGGTCAAGGGTGTTCCCACCACTGTGAGTGGGTTGGTCAACGATTTGAATGAGACCGACAGAGTCAATGATGTCGGTAAAAGCCTTATTTAGGGGATCTAGAGTTTTATTGGAATGAATGTTAAAATCACCAACAATTAAAATGTTATCTGAGCGCATAACAAGCTCAGAGATGAAAGTTGAAAATTCATCTAGGAAGAGGGTGTAAGGGCCTGGGGGGCGGTATAGGACAGCCATTACAAAGGATGCAGTGGAGGTAGGAATCAGACCGCCACACTTTCTGTTGGGTGGAGAGGGATGCAACAGGAGCACCTCAAACGAGGAAAACTTACAGTTTGCGTCGGATGTAAAGTTGTGCTTAGAGTCATAAATTAGAGCAACTCCGCCTCCTTTCTTGGAGGTGCGTGCGATGTGGGAGCTACTAAAATTAGGGGGTGAGGCCTCGTTTAAGGGCAGAAAGTCATTAGGTTTAAGCCATGTCTCAGTGAGGCCCAATAGGTCGAGACTATGGTCTGTTATCAGTTCATTTACCAAAAGAGCTTTGGTTGGCAGAGAGCGGATGTTGATAAGGCCAACCTTCACACACTCTGTATAGTTAGCAGCGCGGTTTTCAGCCATGCGGGTAGGTTTAATCGCAATTAAGTTGGCATGGTTTATCGCACAAGGACGAGCTGGGTAAAGCGGAGCGTAACGGGATATTCTAGTTTTGATTGGGTATACGGGTATAATACTATATACGTCCAAATAACGTTGTTTATTGAGTTAGGGCGAGCGATTGATTATCCAGTGTGTTGAGATGGGGTCCGGCTACCGATCGCGAGTGCCCGGACGGATTATGGATGAGCACTTCCTGTTTGGCGCGCCCCTCCCTCTTGGCCGATCTGCCGATCGGCCACCGGATGGCGCTCTTGAACCGTTAGACAGTTGAGTGGAGCTCACCAGTACATCTCATGTCTCCGGAGGAGAAATATGATTTCGATCACAGATTTTTGAATTATTGATATCAAAGACGAGTTACGGCGTCTTCGGCAGAATGAGCATGGCTAGGAATGACGTCTAAACACGTCATCTGCGATTAAAGTGTTAAAAAACAACTAAAAACTGATTTGTTCAGACAGGCGTTTGGTCATACATACAGTAGGCACTTTTTCTTGTCCTCGCTGTTCCTATAGTTTTGTTTTTTAATTAGTGACTCATGATTGTATCCAAATTCTTTTATTCTACTTTTTTATCTGGTTTCACTTTTTTTTAACTGCTGTCTGTTGTTGTTGTTGTTGTTGTCATTTATTTCTGATTTTGTTTTGTTGTGTTTTTTATATACTAAGCTGTAGTGTAAAGCACCTTGTGCATTCGTGCTGTGGAGGGTGCTATATAAATAAAAATCATTCATTCATTCATTCATTTTCCCGGAACATATGAGGACCTGCACCCGTTTTGATCTCTGCCTGGCTGACTACCCTGTACCCTGTATTATTAAATATACCCAAACTAGGTTTGAACAAGACCTGTCTATCTTTGCTCTGTATCTGCATTGGGTTCAATACCCCGAGACGTAACAGTAAGAGTAGGTAAGGGATATGTACAGATATAGATATAGTATCTACACATAAATTATGTAAAAAGGCTTATATGCAGATATGTACAGACAGATAAATATAAATACGGTAAATACAAATATAAATGTATGTATATATATTTATATTGAATGGTAAATTGTTAAATAAGACTATTATTTACTAAGATGGAGGCTGCAACAAGGGTGAATGATTTTTTTTCTCGTATTCAAATATCAATTTAATTCAATTTAAGTACAATTATAATTCTGAACAATCACGTAATTCTGGGAAATTTCACTGGTTTAAAGACAATTTCTCTCATGTCTCGCTTTCTCCTTTTCCCTGAAATGAGTTGTACAACGTGAGCGAGGGAGATGGCGCTCCAATCCAGAGGCCTCTCTCTCCCGGTGACACCGCCGGAGGCACAGGGGGGTAAACTCCATCCAGAGGCCTCTCTCTCCCGGTGACACCGCCGGAGGCACAGGGGGGTAAACTCCATCCAGAGGCCTCTCTCTCCCGGTGACACCGCCGGAGGCACAGGGGGGTAAACTCCATCCAGAGGCCTCTCTCTCCCGGTGACACCGCCGGAGGCACAGGGGGGTAAACTCCATCCAGAGGCCTCTCTCTCCCGGTGACACCGCCGGAGGCACAGGGGGGTAAACTCCATCCAGAGGCCTCTCTCTCCCGGTGACACCGCCGGAGGCACAGGGGGGTAAACTCCATCCAGAGGCCTCTCTCTCCCGGTGACACCGCCGGAGGCACAGGGGGGTAAACTCCATCCAGAGGCCTCTCTCTCCCGGTGACACCGCCAGAGGCACAGGGGGGTAAACTCCATCCAGAGGCCTCTCTCTCCCGGTGACACCGCTGGAGGCACAGGGGGGTAAACTCCATCCAGAGGCCTCTCTCTCCCGGTGACACCGCCGGAGGCACAGGGGGGTAAACTCCATCCAGAGGCCTCTCTCTCCCGGTGACACCGCCGGAGGCACAGGGGGGTAAACTCCATCCAGAGGCCTCTCTCTCCCGGTGACACCGCCGGAGGCACAGGGGGGTAAACTCCATCCAGAGGCCTCTCTCTCCCGGTGACACCGCCGGAGGCACAGGGGGGTAAACTCCATCCAGAGGCCTCTCTCTCCCGGTGACACCGCCGGAGGCACAGGGGGGTAAACTCCATCCAGAGGCCTCTCTCTCCCGGTGACACCGCCGGAGGCACAGGGGGGTAAACTCCATCCATTCTGATTCCAGTCAAATTTTTGTAAGCCGGCATTTCAGGCAGTGTTTGGACACCTTTTCGATGGCCCCGCTTGTGCAGTCTGAGACTATTTGACAGGCCAGACGAGTGCTTGCTGGGGGGAGGGAAGGGTGGTGAGAGGAGGAGGAGGAGGAGGAGGAGGAGGAGGAGGAGGAGGAGGAGGAGGAGGAGGAGGAGGGTAAGCCGGTAAGCAGGGTGCTGGCCGGTGAGTATCGCCTCGGCCTTGGAATCAATTCCCTCTGTTTACAGACCATTTCACAGCCCTTTAGCTGAAACATCACTTGTGTCAGAGCCATAAATACCCCCAGATATATAATGGTTGAATTAGCATAATGGTTAAAGCAAGGCCCGGCGCTGCCGGCACAAAGGAAATGTCAACACCTTCCCCTCACCGAGGCAATTAGAGGCCATTAACAGGCGCTGCTTGGCTGGAAACATCAGCAAGGTTAAAGACGCTTCCTGGTAACAGCCTCGCTAATAGATAGACCATAGGAGCTGAAATGTTAGTAAACATCACACCTACACTGCCTCTTCCTCAGCTCACTAGCAATCAGGCCGCAGATATGGCGCCTAAAGAAAATGGCTGCCCTCTCTCGACGGGGCCCGCTCAATGTTAGTGAGCGACGGGTCTGAACTGGTTTGTTCTGGTTTGTTCTGGTTCATTAATGATTAGACGGCAGATAGAGTCTTTCCACCTGACACCCGCCGGCCATATTTACACCTGCCGTTAAAATATAATAAATCTCAGGCAACGGTGGGCGCCGGCGCCTTCTTCCTCGACTGTCCTCAGATCGCGGCTACAGAGATAAATAACAGCGGGTGTATCGCTGAGCAGCTCAGACTCCTCGCGTCCACCTGGCGCTGAAACTTGACGCGGATGGAAGATGTGTCTTGCTGAGTTGAACAACGATGCCCGCCGTCCTGTCAGATAGTTAACTGGCCTGACAGACGTCTAAGAACCGACTGGAACTGGTTTCTCTTGTAATTACCAGACTATCTTTCTTTGTATCTATTTAACTATCTATCTATCTATCTATCTATCTATCTATCTATCTATCTATCTATCTATCTATCTATCTATCTATCTATCTATCTATCTATCTATCTATCTATCTATCTATCTATCTATCTATCTATCTATCTATCTATCTATCTATCTATCTATCTATCTATCTATCTATCTATCTATCTATCTATCTATCTATCTATCTATCTATCTATCTATCTATCTATCTATCTATCTATCTATCTATCTATCTATCTATCTATCTATCTATCTATCTATCTATCTATCTATCTATCTATCTATATACTGTATCTATCTATATCTATATATTAGCTTATGGGCTTATTTATCTATTTATCTATTTATTTATTCACATTGCTCATCACGACCGCCCCAAGAGTCATGTTGTGAGCCCCCGGAGGGTCCCCAGTCCCAGGTTGGGAAGCCTTCCAGATGGTAAAGTGTGACAAAAGGAGCAGCCAGGCAGAGCTCTCCCTCCCGCCACTGGAGCCTCCCGCGCTCAGCACAGTGAGTCATGCTGCTTCACGTCCAACAAAACTCCATGGATTTAAATGCACATAATTAAGTCGGTCTATTAACTCTTCTGGTAATTACATGTTTCGAACGGTTTGCACAATAGCACTAATTTTTATGGGGGACCTCTCCTAATTTTGCATGTTCTAGCAAAAAACAATAGTCATGATACTAAGCGTGACTGCAAGATAAGCTGTAATGTGTAATAACGTTTTTTTTATTATGTGATCACAAAATATTCTACTATGAAGTTATTAAATAAAAATAAATGAATACAGAGGAAGAAACAAATACTAAATGATTGAATGAGATATTTAATAACTGAGTATTTGCTTATTTATTCATTTGTATAAATGATGTGGTCAAATACACTGCATTGGGACTTGTGCATTGCAACAACAGCCTTATGTTAGAGTGATATTATTTCATATTTTAATTTGTTGTTAAATTAGGTGTCTATGATCATAGCTGTGTGGGCATAACTTCATATAATTTGTACATTATTGTATTTTAATGATAGAGCTTGTCTTGTCTGTGTGTGTACTAGCCCTTTGTTCTGTTTACTTGTAATGTTATATGTTATGATGTAAGTATTGTATGTGTGTGTGTGTGTATTAGTCCTTTGTCATGTTTACTTGTAATGTCATGATATGATGTAAGTATTGTATGTGTGTGTGTGTGTGTGTACTAGTCCTGTGTCATGTTTACTTGTAATGTCATCATGTTATGATGTAAGTGTGTGTGCGTGTGTGTGTGTGTGTGTGTGTGTGTGTGTGTGTGTGTGTGTGTGTGTGTGTGTGTGTGTGTGTGTGTGTGTGTGTGTGTGTGTGTGTGTGTGTGTGTGTGTGTGTGTGTGTGTGTGTGTGTGTGTGTGTGTGTGTGTGTGTGTGTGTGTATATTAGGCCTTTGTCATGTTTAATTGTAATGTCATGTTATGATGTAAGTATTATGTTGCAGGGTCACAATGCACCTTTTATGTGGACCCCAGGAAGAATAGCTGCTGTAATGCTGTAGCTAATTGGGGATCCTAATAAACTAAACTAAACTAGAATTTTTATCTGTTACATTAAATAGGAACAGGAATACATATAATGTTTATCTGTTACATTAAATAGGAACAGGAATACATATAATGTTTATCTGTTACATTAAATAGGAACAGGAATACATATAATGTTTATCTGTTACATTAAATAGGAACAGGAATACATATAATGTGTATCTGTTACATTAAATAGGAACAGGAATAAATATAATGTTTATCTGTTACATTAAATAGGAACAGAAATAAATATAATGTTTATCTGTTACATTAAATAGGAACAGGAATAAATATAATGTGTATCTGTTACATTAAATAGGAACAGAAATAAATATAATGTTTATCTGTTACATTAAATAGGAACAGGAATAAATATAATGTGTATCTGTTACATTAAATAGGAACAGGAATAAATACAATGTTTATCTGTTACATTAAATAGGAACAGGAATAAATACAATGTGTATCTGTTACATTAAATAGGAACAGAAATAAATATAATGTTTATCTGTTACATTAAATAGGAACAGAAATAAATATAATGTTTATCTGTTACATTAAATAGGAACAGGAATAAATTGGATTACCTAACGTTTATGTGGGACAGTGGCTCCTGAGTGGACGCAGTGGGTTGAGTTGTGTCTCTGAGCATATAAACCATGTCCTCAGCTGAGCACGTGTCCACCTGCCGCTGTCAGAAGAAACCCTTGTATCTCCTAAACCCTTGTATCTCCCAAACCCTTGTATCTCCCAAACCCTTGTATCTCCCAAACCCTTGTATCTCATAAACCTTTGTATCTCCCAAACCCTTGTATCTCCCAAACCCTTGTACTGTATCTCCCAAACCCTTGTATCTCATAAACCCTTGTATCTCCTAAACCCTTGTATCTCCTAAACCTCTGCTTTTCACACATACAGAAAAGCAGCCTTGTTTTGCGCCAGACGGTGTGTTTGTGAAGTCACACACTGTGCTCTGTGTGAACGCCACGGGACCTCGGGTTCCTGAAGGTTAATCAACAATCTAAAGAACCGTTTCAACTTTTAATTCTCGTGGAAAGATGACAGAACATGGGAGGTAGTTTTATGTCTGACAACGGCCGTATAGAAACAGAGGGGCTCTGGTGCTGGTGTTAAGAAAAGGCCTTGAAAGTATTTCCACAGAAACTGCAGATGCAAGCAAGGCCAAGCGGCCCCCCCGCCACACATCATCCCCCGGCCTTAGAGAGGGCAGGCCGTGCGCAGGCCCGGATTAACCCTGCTCCTCTGTGCTCCGGGAAGGTCACAGAGGTCAGGGGTTTCAGACTCCAGGGTACTCACAATGCTTTTCACAGCAGGGAAGGAAACTCACTAGTTCTCTGTTGGAAAGAGCCCCTGCATGGTGTTACCTCATGTGACTAACCTGGACGCGTGAATATTAAAGGCAACCTTTGATTTAACCTGGTTTAACCTGATTTGACCAGATTTTTCCTGATTTAACCTGGTTTAAGCAGATTTTTCCTGATTGAAAATGGAACCTGACTTAACCTGACTTAACCTGGTTTAACCTGATTTAACCTGACTTAACCTGGTTTAACATGATTTAACCTGATTTAACCTGGTTTAACCTGATTTAACCTGATTTAACCTGGAACCTGATTTAACCTGGTTTATGTTGTGGTTGTATGTGATATGACTAATCTGATCTAAACTGATTTAACTTGGTTTAAACTGTGTGGTGATTGTGTGTTGTGGTTGTTGTGTGTTGTTGTTGTTGTTGTTAACTCATTGGTGGCCAGCTTGAGCGCCAATAACGTGTAAACTCATTTTTGGGTCCTTTGATCTTTTTCCTTTGATCCCCCTTCTAAACGATCATCCGGATCACTCTAGCCATCCGTGGCTCATTTGCCTACGTTGGAATTGCAATGCCGATAGAATCTCACCAGGTGGCAGTATCTCCTACCGTTTGAACTCTGATAGTAATCACGATCACGGATGGGATCATTGGAATTATTCTTTTTCGAGTACCTTCTGGCTAAGGTAAGGACCCCCCTATGTCAATTTTACCGAACCTGAAACATGTTTCTGTAACGATCGCAGTGTCTTACTTTACCGGACCTAAACCAAGCGTTTTCTAACGATCGCATTTTCGGGGTAAGACTACCTCCCCCCCCCCCTGATGATTTTGTGAACGCAACATGTGTACATGGTATATACCTTTGATTTGGGAGTATTTGGGGTTTCAGGGGATCAACCAGAACGGTTTGGGCTTATTGCATATAACGTGTTTTATCTCGCGATCTATGGAAAAAGACTGGATTATTTTGGAAATGGGCGATGTTTAGCGTGTAATAAACTACAGTGTGTAGAAACAAACTCTTTTTTTAAAGTTGGACTAGAAATAGTGTCTATCAAATGAGCCATACTATTGTCTCCATAGCTATAATATAGAATATAAAATAGCTCCGCAAAGATCGTGAAATATCGTGAAAATGGTCAAGCAAAGCTGGCGCTAGACCGTGAAATATGGGGAAAGCTTGTGGCGCTTAATGAGTTAAGATAAAATAAGATATTCCTTTATTGATCCCCTTGGGGAAATTCAGGAATTTGTTGTTGTTGTTGTTGTTGTTGTTGTTGTTGTTGTTGTTGTTGGGACACAGATAAGGGGTCTTTTGATCTCTTTTCACCTTGATAATAAGGTGACTATCCTATGATGACTTGAAATCTACATATTATCTTTGTACTGAAGCTCAGCACTGAAACACCAACCTGAACCAGCCAATCGCTATCCTCGCCCAGTTTTCCAGTGAATATTCCATCTGTGTATAATATATCCACCTCACCAGAGCCGTCAGCCAAGGGGGGTTAGATTTTACAACTTCACTTTATTACAGTTGTGTGTAGGCCAACCATAACGCTGCAGTGTCATGTTGTCAGGCTAGGCAATCATAGGTTAGCGGGTACCAACAGGTCTCAGGTCCGCTCCGAGTCGAACCCCTGGATGAGCAGTCACTCAGCCAGCCCCGTATCAACTGACCAGAGATCAGAAACAAGAAATAATGTATTAATAATAACCTTAAGACTTTCTGTAACCGTCTGCTTCATGGACATAAATATTTTCTGAACTTGTCACCCTCTTCCATCTCTCCGTCTCCCAGCGAGTCATCGCTCTCGTTTGACTGACATAATAATTATGCTATCATTGTCTGATTGACAGAGTGTACACCGTGGCACAGAGGGAAAGGTCAAAGTGATATTAAAACTCAATATCAATCCCAGGGAAACGCCATCCCTCCTCGTCCACCTCTAACAAATCACCACACCGTTCAGCCGCCTAACCACACCTGGCTAGCCGGTCTCTCAACACACTCTCCGGTGATGACAAACTTAGAACAAATACTCATTGGGTTAAACGGTATCTCAGGCTCTCACCTAAATAGTAGGAGTGTGTAACCATCTCAAAGCAGGGTACAATACAGTGATATAAATGTAAAAATGTATCAATGATTCTCTTTCTCTCATTCTCTTCCCTAGCTCTGTTGTTTTCTCTCAGTTTAACTGGTGGTATGGCAGTGTTTCTCAAAGTGGGGGGCGCGCCCCCCAGGGGGGGCGCAGAGGCATGACAGGGGGGGCCTTGAGATTAAAAAAAAAAAAAAAAAAAAAATCTTTTTTTTTACAGAAAATTATCACTAAAGTGCTATATGTTGCAGCTGCACAGTTCTCCATGAAAATACCATTTCTCAAAATCTGAAAATCATTATTTAATAAAACACAGAAAAGGATCACCAAGTTACTCTGGATAAAAAAAAACTTTACAGACAACATTGAGACAAAGCTTCCTGACACATCTCCATCCAAACTCTTGGAAGAACTCTTTGAAATCTCATCTGATACCACCCGGAGAGCTAGTTTCAGAGTGTGGTGCTGAGTACCAAGTATCTCATCTCATGGCCCACCAAGTATCTCATGATGCAGCAGTTAAGGTGTTGATACCATTCAGCACCACATACAGTATCTGTGTGAAGCTGGCTTTTCATCCATGACAGCTCTGAAAACAAAATATAGGGCCAATTTGAAAGGTCACGATCTAAATTTCAATCAATTTAAACATGGCCCATTTCATGACTATTTTGTTGGGGCGAGGGGGGGGGGGCCCAAAATATTTTGGTCCGCCAAAGGGGGGCCTGACAGAAAAAGTTTGAGAAGCACTGTGTTATGGTATGACTACTGCTATTAGCATAATGTTTAACTGATGTTATGGTATGACTACTGCTATTAGCATAATGTTTAACTGATGTTATGGTATGACTACTGCTATTAGCATAATGTTTAACTGTAACTTGGTATGGTATGACTACTGCTATTAGCATAATGTTTAACTGGTGGTATGATATGACTACTGCTATTAGCAGGGCCGCCTCAGGGGGTGTGCGAGCAGTGCGGTTGCACAGGGCCTCGCAAAAAAAATAAAAAAATTAAAAATACTTTTCTTTATTTTTTTATTTTATTTATTTAATTTTTTTTATAAAAAAAAAAAATAGAATGTTAACAATCACTTTCCATCACAGACCTAAAATCTAGTTTTGCTTACATGCTTATATATTTCACATTAGACACGTTTGTAGAATGTGTCTGACTTGTTCCGGGCTCTGCGGCTCTGCAGATATACTATTGGAGCTCTGCGGCTATGCAGATACACTATTGGAGCTCTGCGGCTCTGAAGATATACTATTGGTTTCAACGAGGGGAGGGGTTACAGGTACGGCCGGGGTCTGACTATTTCCACGGGAGCGCTGTGCAGCATCGGAGCAGAAGAAATAACACTGCATGCCGTAAGCTTATCAATACCAAGTATTGTGATTAGGTTATGCCAAGACGAAGAGGACGTTCGGCAGATGGACTGAAGATGAAAGTTGTTGCGTGTTAGAACCTTCAGTCAGGCTATAGCTATGTCGGCTAGTAGCTTAGCTAAAGGCAGGGACAGCTAACTAGCGTTAGCTACGTTATCGAGTGCTAACGTGTGGCAGATAAACTAGGAACAGACTCCCAAGTTCATCCCAACGGGGGGTACACTATCATCATGGGACTGGTGAACTTTCTCCACGTCGTCTCCTTCCTCTTGGACCTGACTCTGCGTTAGGGTGAGTTTTTAATGCTATCTACTCTGTTCCCGCTGTGGATCGATCTCTCTCTCTCTCTCTCTCTCTCTCTCTCTCTCTCTCTCTCTCTCTCTCTCTCTCTCTCTCTCTGTCTCTCTCTCTCTCGCTCTCTCTCTCGCTCTCTCTCTTGCTCTCTCGCTCTCTCTCTCTTGCTCTCTCTCTCTCTCTCTCTCTCTCTCTCTCTCTCTCTCTCTCTCTCTCTCTCTCTCTCTCTCTCTCTCTCTCTCTCTCTCTCTCTCTCTGTCTCTCTCTCACTCTGTGTGTTGCATCGTGCAGTTTGTGACATGTGTACTAAGCTTATAGAGTTCGATTCAAATAAGGCAAAACTGTAAATCTGCATGTCGTGCTTGAAAAATTAACCTGGCTTTAAGCTTGTTTATCAGGTTCCAGGGGTGTTTTATGCATTTTCCCTGTTACTGCCAGGTGTACTTGATTGATTGAATGATTGAAACGTTTATTAACAGATTGCAGAATGGGTACAATACAGCTCAATACATACAATTGTTAAGGGGATGCAGACCAGAGAAAGACTTTTGTCTTGTTTACATCAGGGTCCCCCATTTTCAATTAATCATAAAGTGCACGACTGTACCGGTGCATTGCCACTAAACTCGGGCAGCGCTATTATTTAAGATACGTTGACTGTTGTCTGTATCATATGCCCAGCCTCGGCCAGCGCTATTATTTAAGAATATGTTGACTGTATGCCCAGCCTCGGGCAGTGCTATTATTTAAGAATACATTGACTGTATCATATGCCCAGCCTCGGCCAGCACTATTATTTAAGAATATGTTGACTGTATGCCCAGCCTCGGGCAGTGCTATTATTTAAGAATACATTGACTGTATCATATGCCCAGCCTCGGCCAGCACTATTATTTAAGAATATGTTGACTGTATGCCCAGCCTCGGGCAGTGCTATTATTTAACAATACATTGACTGTATCATATGCCCAGCCTCGGGCAGTGCTATTATTTAAGAATATGTTGACTGTATGCCCAGCCTCGGGCAGTGCTATTATTTAAGAATACATTGACTGTATCATATGCCCAGCCTCGGGCAGCGCTATTATTTAAGAATATGTTGACTGTATGCCCAGCCTCGGGCAGTGCTATTATTTAAGAATACATTGACTGTATCATATGCCCAGCCTCGGGCAGCGCTATTATTTAAGAATATGTTGACTGTATGCCCAGCCTCGGGCAGTGCTATTATTTAAGAATACGTTGACTGTATGCAAAAAGAAATAATTATATAATCTTTTCTTTTTTTTTACCTTTGGGGGGGGGGGGGGGGGGGGGGGGCTCACGTTTAAATCCCGCACAGGGCCTCGCATTTCTCCCAGACGGCACTGGCTATTAGCATAATGTTTAACTGGTGGGTATGGTATGACTAATGCTATTAGCATAATGTTTAACTGGTGGGATGATATGACTACAGCTATTAGCATAATGTTTAACTGGTGGTATGGTATGACTACTGCTATTAGCATAATGTTTAACTGGTGGTATGGTATGACTAATGCTATTAGCATAATGTTTAACTGGTGGTATGGTATGACTAATGCTATTAGCATAATGTTTAACTGGTGGTATGGTATGACTACTGCTATTAGCATAATGTTTAACTGGTGGTATGGTATGACTACAGCTATTAGCATAATGTTTAACTGGTGGTATGGTATGACTACTGCTATTAGCATAATGTTTAACTGGTGGAATGTTATGACTACTTCTATCAGCATCATGTTTGAAGCTCATTTTAAAAGTTTTACAACTTCAAATTGAAATCTTAAATTTTTCGAAGCCGAACCAAGCTGTGTAGTGTATTAGAGTAGTATGAATACATTTGAACGCATAAAGAATCAAACATCTAATCAAATGATGATCTCAAAGTCAAAACCCATCAAATCAAATGTGTGTATGATTATAACCCTACAGCTTGTGTGGGAGAGAGAAACTGGAGGTGCATAGCTTGTGTTGCCCAGTTCATCAGGACTAACAGGGAGGTGTATAGCTTGTGTTGCCCAGTTAATCAGGACTAACAGGGAGGTGTATAGCAGCAGTGTTATCCAGTTAATCAGGACTAACAGGGAGGTGTATAGCTTGTGTTATCCAGTTCATCAGGACTAACAGGGAGGTGTATAGCTTGTGTTGCCCAGTTAATCAGGACTAACAGGGAGGTGTATAGCTTGTGTTGCCCAGTTCATCAGGACTAACAGGGAGGTGTATAGCTTGTGTTGCCCAGTTCATCAGGACTAACAGGGAGGTGTATAGCTTGTGTTACCCAGTTCATCAGGACTAACAGGGAGGTGTATAGCTTGTGTTGCCCAGTTCATCAGGACTAACAGGGAGGTGTATAGCTTGTGTTACCCAGTTCATCAGGACTAACAGGGAGGTAGCTTGTGTTGCCCAGTTCATCAGGACTAACAGGGAGGTGTATAGCTTGTGTTATCCAGTTCATCAGGACTAACAGGGAGGTGTATAGCTTGTGTTATCCAGTTAATCAGGACTAACAGGGAGGTGTATAGCTTGTGTTACCCAGTTCATCAGGACTAACAGGGAGGTGTATAGCTTGTGTTACCCAGTTCATCAGGACTAACAGGGAGGTGTATAGCTTGTGTTACCCAGTTCATCAGGACTAACAGGGAGGTGTATAGCTTGTGTTATCCAGTTCATCAGGACTAACAGGGAGGTGTATAGCAGCAGTGTTGCCCAGTTCATCAGGACTAACAGGGAGGTGTATAGCTTGTGTTACCCAGTTCATCAGGACTAACAGGGAGGTGTATAGCTTGTGTTACCCAGTTCATCAGGACTAACAGGGAGGTGTATAGCTTGTGTTGCCCAGTTCATCAGGACTAACAGGGAGGTGTATAGCTTGTGTTGCCCAGTTCATCAGGACTAACAGGGAGGTGTATAGCTTGTGTTATCCAGTTCATCAGGACTAACAGGGAGGTGTATAGCTTGTGTTGCCCAGTTCATCAGGACTAACAGGGAGGTGTATAGCGTGTGTTGCCCAGTTCATCAGGACTAACAGGGAGGTGTATAGCTTGTGTTGCCCAGTTAATCAGGACTAACAGGGAGGTGTATAGCTTGTGTTATCCAGTTCATCAGGACTAACAGGGAGGTGTATAGCTTGTGTTGCCCAGTTCATCAGGACTAACAGGGAGGTGTATAGCTTGTGTTGCCCAGTTCATCAGGACTAACAGGGAGGTGTATAGCTTGTGTTGCCCAGTTCATCAGGACTAACAGGGAGAGGTGTATAGCTTGTGTTATCCAGTTCATCAGGACTAACAGGGAGGTGTATAGCTTGTGTTGCCCAGTTCATCAGGACTAACAGGGAGGTGTATAGCTTGTGTTATCCAGTTCATCAGGACTAACAGGGAGAGGTGTACAGCTTGTGTTATCCAGTTCATCAGGACTAACAGGGAGGTGTATAGCTTGTGTTGCCCAGTTCATCAGGACTAACAGGGAGGTGTATAGCTTGTGTTGCCCAGTTCATCAGGACTAACAGGGAGGTGTATAGCTTGTGTTACCCAGTTCATCAGGACTAACAGGGAGGTGTATAGCTTGTGTTACCCAGTTCATCAGGACTAACAGGGAGGTGTATAGCTTGTGTTGCCCAGTTCATCAGGACTAACAGGGAGGTGTATAGCTTGTGTTGCCCAGTTCATCAGGACTAACAGGGAGGTGTATAGCTTGTGTTGCCCAGTTCATCAGGACTAACAGGGAGGTTTATAGCTTGTGTTGCCCAGTTCATCAGGACTAACAGGGAGGTGTATAGCTTGTGTTACCCAGTTCATCAGGACTAACAGGGAGGTGTATAGCTTGTGTTACCCAGTTCATCAGGACTAACAGGGAGAGGTGTATAGCTTGTGTTGCCCAGTTCATCAGGACTAACAGGGAGGTGTATAGCAGCAGTGTTACCCAGTTGATCAGGACTAACAGGGAGGTGTATAGCTTGTGTTGCCCAGTTCATCAGGACTAACAGGGAGGTGTATAGCTTGTGTTGCCCAGTTCATCAGGACTAACAGGGAGGTGTATAGCTTGTGTTGCCCAGTTCATCAGGACTAACAGGGAGGTGTATAGCTTGTGTTACCCAGTTCATCAGGACTAACAGGGAGGTGTATAGCTTGTGTTACCCAGTTCATCAGGACTAACAGGGAGGTGTATAGCTTGTGTTGCCCAGTTCATCAGGACTAACAGGGAGAGGTGTATAGCTTGTGTTGCCCAGTTCATCAGGACTAACAGGGAGGTGTATAGCTTGTGTTGCCCAGTTCATCAGGACTAACAGAGAGGTGTATAGCTTGTGTTATCCAGTTCATCAGGACTAACAGGGAGGTGTATAGCTTGTGTTGCCCAGTTCATCAGGACTAACAGGGAGGTGTATAGCTTGTGTTGCCCAGTTCATCAGGACTAACAGAGAGGTGTATAGCTTGTGTTGCCCAGTTCATCAGGACTAACAGGGAGAGGTGTATAGCTTGTGTTACCCAGTTCATCAGGACTAACAGGGAGGTGTATAGCTTGTGTTACCCAGTTCATCAGGACTAACAGGGAAGTGTATAGCTTGTGTTGCCCAGTTCATCAGGACTAACAGGGAGGTGTATAGCTTGTGTTGCCCAGTTCATCAGGACTAACAGGGAGGTGTATAGCTTGTGTTACCCAGTTCATCAGGACTAACAGGGAGGTGTATAGCTTGTGTTATCCAGTTCATCAGGACTAACAGGGAGGGGTGTATAGCTTGTGTTATCCAGTTAATCAGGACTAACAGGGAGGTGTATAGCTTGTGTTACCCAGTTAATCAGGACTAACAGGGAGGTGTATAGCTTGTGTTATCCAGTTCATCAGGACTAACAGGGAGGTGTATAGCTTGTGTTATCCAGTTAATCAGGACTAACAGGGAGGTGTATAGCTTGTGTTACCCAGTTCATCAGGACTAACAGGGAGGTGTATAGCTTGTGTTGCCCAGTTCATCAGGACTAACAGGGAGGTGTATAGCTTGTGTTACCCAGTTCATCAGGACTAACAGGGAGGTGTATAGCTTGTGTTGCCCAGTTCATCAGGACTAACAGGGAGGTGTATAGCTTGTGTTGCCCAGTTCATCAGGACTAACAGGGAGGTGTATAGCTTGTGTTGCCCAGTTCATCAGGACTAACAGGGAGAGGTGTATAGCTTGTGTTGCCCAGTTCATCAGGACTAACAGGGAGGTGTATAGCTTGTGTTGCCCAGTTCATCAGGACTAACAGGGAGGTGTATAGCTTGTGTTGCCCAGTTCATCAGGACTAACAGGGAGGTGTATAGCTTGTGTTATCCAGTTCATCAGGACTAACAGGGAGGTGTATAGCTTGTGTTATCCAGTTCATCAGGACTAACAGAGAGGTGTATAGCTTGTGTTGCCCAGTTCATCAGGACTAACAGGGAGGTGTATAGCTTGTGTTACCCAGTTCATCAGGACTAACAGGGAGAGGTGTATAGCTTGTGTTACCCAGTTCATAAGGACTAACAGGGAGGTGTATAGCTTGTGTTGCCCAGTTCATCAGGACTAACAGGGAGGTGTATAGCTTGTGTTGCCCAGTTCATCAGGACTAACAGAGAGGTGTATAGCTTGTGTTGCCCAGTTCATCAGGACTAACAGGGAGGTGCATAGCTTGTGTTGCCCAGTTCATCAGGACTAACAGAGAGGTGTATAGCTTGTGTTGCCCAGTTCATCAGGACTAACAGGGAGGTGCATAGCTTGTGTTGCCCAGTTCATCAGGACTAACAGGGAGGTGTATAGCTTGTGTTGCCCAGTTCATCAGGACTAACAGGGAGGTGTATAGCTTGTGTTGCCCAGTTCATCAGGACTAACAGGGAGGTGTATAGCAGCAGTGTTACCCAGTTCATCAGGACTAACAGGGAGGTGTATAGCTTGTGTTATCCAGTTCATCAGGACTAACAGGGAGAGGTGTATAGCTTGTGTTATCCAGTTAATCAGGACTAACAGGGAGGTGTATAGCTTGTGTTACCCAGTTAATCAGGACTAACAGGGAGGTGTATAGCTTGTGTTACCCAGTTAATCAGGACTAACAGGGAGAGGTGTATAGCTTGTGTTACCCAGTTCATAAGGACTAACAGGGAGGTGTATAGCTTGTGTTGCCCAGTTCATCAGGACTAACAGGGAGGTGTATAGCTTGTGTTGCCCAGTTCATCAGGACTAACAGAGAGGTGTATAGCTTGTGTTGCCCAGTTCATCAGGACTAACAGGGAGGTGCATAGCTTGTGTTGCCCAGTTCATCAGGACTAACAGAGAGGTGTATAGCTTGTGTTGCCCAGTTCATCAGGACTAACAGGGAGGTGCATAGCTTGTGTTGCCCAGTTCATCAGGACTAACAGGGAGGTGTATAGCTTGTGTTGCCCAGTTCATCAGGACTAACAGGGAGGTGTATAGCTTGTGTTGCCCAGTTCATCAGGACTAACAGGGAGGTGTATAGCAGCAGTGTTACCCAGTTCATCAGGACTAACAGGGAGGTGTATAGCTTGTGTTGCCCAGTTCATCAGGACTAACAGGGAGGTGTATAGCTTGTGTTACCCAGTTCATCAGGACTAACAGGGAGGTGTATAGCTTGTGTTGCCCAGTTCATCAGGACTAACAGGGAGGTGCATAGCTTGTGTTGCCCAGTTCATCAGGACTAACAGGGAGGTGTATAGCTTGTGTTGCCCAGTTCATCAGGACTAACAGGGAGGTGTATAGCTTGTGTTGCCCAGTTCATCAGGACTAACAGAGAGGTGTATAGCTTGTGTTGCCCAGTTCATCAGGACTAACAGGGAGGTGTATAGCTTGTGTTGCCCAGTTCATCAGGACTAACAGGGAGGTGTATAGCTTGTGTTACCCAGTTCATCAGGACTAACAGGGAGGTGTATAGCTTGTGTTGCCCAGTTCATCAGGACTAACAGGGAGGTGTATAGCTTGTGTTGCCCAGTTCATCAGGACTAACAGGGAGGTGTATAGCTTGTGTTGCCCAGTTCATCAGGACTAACAGGGAGGTGTATAGCTTGTGTTACCCAGTTAATCAGGACTA